>NC_067117.1:43230440-43282003 GCF_021347895.1 Acanthochromis polyacanthus
TCATACTGAAACTAATTTTAGGGCACTGATCCAGGTTGCTTTCTCCTGACTAGATTCTTGCTTGTGTTGGATCTACTCTCAGATGTACATCGCTTTGGATAAAAGTTCCCGAGTGTCTGCTCAGTTAAACTGCAGAACTGTAGATTGTGGAAGGGGAGCAAGAAGCTGACTGAAATGAATGGTTCACCCTGGACAGGTCACCAGTCTATTAAGGAGCCACATAAAGACAAACAACCAAAGCAAACTCACATTCACACATATGGACAATTTACAATCACCAATTAACCTCAGCATGTCTTCGGACTGTGGGAGCACCCGGTGAGAACCCACGCATGCACAGGGAGACCATGCAAACTCCATGCAGAAACAACCTTCCAGCTGTGATGTGGCAGTGCTAGATACTACACCACCTTGCCACCCCATATCATGATTAAATAACTCAATGTGTTCATTATTGAAGTTTTAAAATGCTGATTTATTTCAACTTTCACAATGTGTTCACAGCTTAGAGTCAGCATGAATAGCAACAAAGGGGTCTGAATCACTGTTGCTGATCCTGAAGTGGGCACGGCCATCGCCACCAACTTGGATCTGCTTCCCAGTACACCTGCTTCCTTCCTTCTGGCCAGAAATGACGTCACAGTAGGTACCACCAGGCATGCCAGTGTTCAGGGTCACATTCAGCTCACTGGAAGATGAAGACAAGGGATATATTGTTGTCAAAACCACTCCAATGTCAAAATTAAACTTTTCTGTGAGAATCTTGCCTTCCTACTTTGCTTATTTTCTCCTAAATGCAAAAATAAATTGTAAATGAGTAGTATATTGGTTAGGGGGAGACAGGCTTTGCATCATGGAGAGAGAAGTGATAAAAACACTGTACAGACCTTCAATATTATGCCAGAAGAAAAGATGATATTACTTTTTGAAAATTCTGAAAGGTGTCTTCTATTCAATGAAAAGACAATTACATTTTCACAACTTAAGATACTCTTCTTGACTGTAGAATTTTGGATTGGGAATGGGTTGTATTGGAAATGTTGATAATAAAGAATTTTAAGAGTCAGCAGAGACCACCCTATTACAACATACCATCATATCGGTGATGTTCATGTGAAAAATATTTTGATAAGGGGCCCATCAATTTGTTAGATGCTGAGATGTACGTGCCTCCAGTTCCATACATTTGTTTAATCTCATTTTAATGTGAAGTTGATTTGTCTTCACTACCAGTTACATTGTCAAGTTCTTACCCGTTGTCGTTGTTAAAGACGATGAAACCACGATTACCACGTCCAAAGGCAACCTGGTTGTTCCCGTTGTCCCACCAGTTGGACAGAGGCTGTCCATTGACCACATTACGGAAAATGACCATGTTCCTAAAGAGGAGATGCATTAAAATAAAATCCATCTGACTTCAAACTTTTCACATCCATGTGACGAAGCAGAAGTGACTCATGTTCTGAGTGTAAAGTCAGCAGTATGCATCTCTTGCTTTCTGTCAACTCACGTGATTTGACGCCATCTGTGCTCACACACCCAGTCATTTCCACATGTCTGGTCAGAGTTGATTGTTACAGGCTTGGTGGATCCATCACCATAGCTGGGAGGGCCCATCCAGTCATTCTGATCCTTCAATGATCATCAAACATGTTGAACAAAACTGTTCCATATACTCACTATAGCATGACTGCACTTCAACATTACCAAAGAGAGAGCATACTTTTCCATTTACGAAGTTGCGGTTCCATCGGTAGCTAGACATGACCCTGGTTACTCCATAAGGGTGAGCCAGCATGTAGCCGGCAGCCATCTTGTACAGCCTGGAGTCCCAGAAGGTAAGAATGGATGTACCACCAGCACCATGACCTCTCTGGTTGTCATGGTTGTCAACAAACACCACAGCATTGCCGCTGGGCATGAAGCCCCATCCCTCTCCCCAGTTCCTGTGAAAAGAAACACAAATTAGCAGTTTACCTTAGAATATTACTATCATATTACTATTGAATAAGCATTTAATTAGGACATTCCACATCTCTATTTTCAATAAGACTTTGTCATCACTTAGTTATTAGACACATCCTTAACATGTAAAAAAACATCTCAGTATCTGTGTGATATATGATTTAGACAGCAGAAATACACATACTTGGTGTAGGACAGCTTCTCATTGTCCCATTTTCTGAAGACATATCCCAGTTTGGCGCTATATTTGAACTCAGTCACTCTTCCCAAATGGAAATACTCATTAGACGAGACGGCCTCACCTCCCAGATCAATAACCTGGAGGACAAACAGACCACAACCCATATCATCCATGCTCTAAATTGATTTACATTAGCAGTAGTATATCAGTGATATAACAAAACAGTTTAGTTCTATAGTGACAAGAATCCTATTTATACTATTAAAGGCTCATGTCTTTTAGAAAGTCACAGGACACTTTTTTATATGTGACATCTGTTTCTGTCATATGCTCTCTGAGTGATAGAGTTTGCCAGCTTGATTTCTGGGCTTCTTTTATCACAGCCCTGCTGACTGCTAATTTGAATTATCAGTAATAAATACTGGGCATCTGGGTGTTTTTCACACATCCAATCACATGCTTACATGTAGATTACAGCTGGGACTTGACCAATCATGCCATTGAACACAAGTAAGTGCTTCTGGAAGCAGTTTGTGTTCACTATCTGCATGTGTCCCTGCAAATCAAGTTCAAATAAGTTAATCTGGCCTGTTGACACAGCAAGATATTCTACCAAAACAAACAACTGTCAAATATGGACGTGAACTGAAGTTATATCTGTATTTGTTGTGTATAGTTATATCTACTATGCACTGGTAACTAACTAGCACTGATGTATAATAATAGTGTAGTCTCCATACATTTTCTTCTGTCTTTTTGAGATCTTCAACCACTATATTTATAAAACCATTTTGGGATAACTACCTCCGAGTAGATGAAGGGTTTGGAGCCACCGGAGAACCAGTTGGTGTTGAGGTTGTTAAGACGACCGTAGATAACCTGCAGGTCACCAGGCCACATGTGCTTGCTGGTGTCTACTCTGAAACCAGCCACACCTATGGCAATCAGGCTGTTCAAGTAGTTAACCACCTTGCCCCTGACATATTCCTTCTCCAAGGCGAGGTCCAACAGACCAACCAGACGACAGTTACGCACCTGAAGGAGTTGATAATCACACCGTTACACATGTTTTAAAAGTCTTCTTGCAGATATAATCTATCAAATTTCCATTTTTATAAATACATTTTTCCTGTTACTACTGTCATCCTGATTGCTCAAAACATTTATGACGGTGGTCAGACTTGTGCACGACCAACAAAATTAAACTAATAGGGTTCAGTGTGACTAAGTCAAACTGTGGATCTGTGTGAACTTATGAATAAATGTTGTTGTATGGATTCCTGACATGGAAAAGTTCTGAAGATAAAACTGTAAATTTCATTGTTCTGACAGTGCTTCTCTGTTACATTATTACCTGATATTTGTCATTATAGTTCTGAATTTCACCATTGGAAGTGTGGCATTTGTTGTCATTGAAGTCCAAATAGGAATAGGGGACACTGGGGAAGTCTTCTTTGGTAGCACTGAACCAGCTGCCACATGCGGAGTGGGTTCCCTCTCCACCTCCAGATCCGCTCATATGGTTGATGATAACATCCGCATAGACGTTGACCTATTGCAATAAACAATGTTGAAAGTGCAACACACCAAATCAACATTTGTCTTCTATCACTAATATTTTTTCCTTATTTTATTTTTATGTCAAGTTCATTCTGTGGTAATTTGCTAAATTGTAGCATTGTGGGTCTTTATTAGTTTTTCCTGTACTTCAAGGTGTTATGTTATTCTTGTCCGAAAACATTTTGATACTAATGCAAAAAGCATGAAGTGGCAATTTGTTGTTTACCCCAACTTTGTTGCATCTGGAGATCATGTCCTTCAGGTCGTTCTCACTGCCAGACCTGGAGCACAACTTGTAGCTGACGGGTTGGTATCTCTGATACCAGGCTCTCCAGGGATGGTCCAGCACAATGTTCTCACTTGGAGGAGAGATCTGATTTTTTTTTAAAAAAAGGAGAATAAATATTAGTTATTACTTTTATGACACCAGCAGAAAAGTTTGAATCGTGTTTGTCATCTTAATATTTCACTTTTTTAATTTAATAAACACAATCAATGTACAGAATACACAGTGAATACATGGCAAATGGAGCTAAAATCTTTAGCTGAGGTTCACGACCAGGACCACACCTCAAGCACTCCCCTTCCTGTCGTACATCCATACATACCAGTCTACCCTTTTCACTTGTTCAAATTGAGAGTGTGGTCTTTGCTGGTGAAACTATTTCAAATAACTCTGTTATACCTGTTGTAGTAATCTGTGCACTAATTATTTTTATTACTTTATTGTCAGTTGGGAAATGTAACCACTGCTCTCCTTCTACAGAACTAGAATAAGCTGCACACTTACATTCAGCCATACATACCTGAACACCTCCAAAGCCTTTGGGACCCAAGAAGCGTTCACACTCAGCAGCGATGTCGGCCCAGCGCCACTCAAAGAGATGGACGATGGACGTCCTTCCATGTTTAAAGTGGGGGTTGTGCTGGGCGAGGCTGAGCCCGAACACAGCGAGCAGAATAACCAACTTCATCCTTCCACTGGGTGACAGAGAAAACCACACACACACCTTCTTCTGCCCTCGTAATATTTATACTAATTTTTCCCCCTGCTGGACCAATGAGAACCCGGTACATATCAGCATGGAAATTAAACAGGTGCATTTATCCAGTTCTTTTTCTGCTTCCTTTTAAAAACAAACAGAAACAAGAAAAACACACAGAGAGCGCAGTACTCTGCCAAGGCTGTTCGTTCCCCTATATGGCATTGTCAGAAATGCAGCATGTTTATTTTAGAAATGCAGCATTTGTTCATTAGTTACTGATGATCAGAAATCACGACGACATAGAACGTGGCCATTTAATGTAGCTGTACCCACAAACAGGATGACCTTGCACTGAGCACAGGCGTGTTTCATGCATGTGTACGCATGTATTGATACCAAATCACGTGACTTAAATATGTAGCGAGCAGCAGGAATTGATGGGACTCAGAAACACCCCCACAATTTAATCAGTTGTTCTTTACATTATTTCCAATGGATAAATCCCAATAAGTCAGCAGCGATTGATCTGTAGTTGGATCACAATCATGTGATCATCATCAGAATCTAATATTATTATCTTGCAGTGATTCAAACATGAGGACAATTCTACAATTCTCACCACTCCAAACATGACAATTCAGGCTGCTTAAATGTATAAAAGACTTTGATTTAGGAGAAATTTCTTTTTAGGAGCAAGGCAAATAAATGCAACATCAATTTTTTTCATGTTGTGATTGTGTCAGTGTTTGGCATGCATGCGTGGGAAAGTCACCACATTCATCATCATGTACTGTTCCATGTTTTAAATTTATCCCTAATCTGACCTCAGTCTTTGTGTAAAGGAGGGGCTGTCCTTGACACTTTGGCTAGTAGCCTACATTGGTCATTGGCAATGACATCAAGTAGCTGTCTCCACTTCAAAAACAGCAGGCTGTGTTGATCTCACAGTTTTCCTTTTTTTGTTTTGTTTCGTTTTCTTGTGATAATATAGATTTTTTTGAAGTTTTACTATGGTAATGAAAGGATTAATCCTCGTGTTGTCTTCAGATCCTGTGCACTCCTCAGGGTCAAAAATGACCCGCCTCCACTGAGCCTCTAAAATAAAACAGCTTAATTGACTTTTCAACCAAAAACCTATTTTACATGAAGAAACAACCTGTCATGCATCACACACTTTGTGAGTGTCTGGGTTTTTTTGCTCCTCAGAGGATAGAAAGACTGGATTTAATAAATGGACACCATTCGTTTTCATTGCATCTGTCAGGGTCTCCTTCTCCTCAGCCCCCACCTGACACCCCTCCTCCTGCTCTCTCTCTCTCTCTCTCTCTCTCTCTTCCCCTCGCTCTCCCTCTCCCTCTGCTGCTGGGCAGAGCGGTTCTCCCCAGCTGACTCTGGTTAGAATCTATCATCCACCGAATCCTGGGCAGCTGCGACTCGACACACCTGAAATAAAGACCGGTCTCACCCTCCATCCCCTGCCAGATGGTAAACTCTGCTCCTGCAGTCAGTTGAAAGTCTAGCTCCTCTGCACGTCTCTTTGCTTGTTCGGTACATTGATTCTAACCCTGTTTCTCCTGTCCTAGTTCATCGTTCCTGCTGCCCAGATTTCCCAGTCCTGTCTGTCCCCCCACCTTTCCCGGAATCCCCCCCCCCCCCTTCACCGAGATCCTGGAAACATCCTGTCGAGCCATCCTGACCTCCAGAAACACTCTGCTTCTCGCCCCCCCGGAACCGAAGCCTCCTGCCCGCTCTCCGTCGCCAACTCACTTCCTCCTGGAAGCCTACCCAGCCGCTGGTCCCTGGCACCGTCGCTCCTTTCCCGTCCCTGTCACCCACTCCTAGTTTTGTTCTCCAACCCCTCACCATTCAACACGGTCTCACGGGGATTCGTGAAACTGTCACGTAAGTTTTAGTTTCGGTTTCGTGCGCACCAACACGATTTCGTCATGTTTTTCGTGCCGCTCACCACGAAATGTTTTTCGCTGTGGTAATCACATCTGAAAGTGGTTTATACCGGCGGATTCATGACGATCTAAGCTGTCCATCGGCGTATACTGCTTGTGTGATCGCGTTTGCGGCCGCCGGCCGCCGGACATTCTTGAAATTCCTATGCAAATTGGTAAGTGTACCACCGGCTTATGGTTAGGTTATGGTTAGGGTTATGGTTAGGGTTATGTTTAGGGACGATGTCATGCAAAATATAGCGTTGGATTCGCCACGGTTTTACATTAAAAATATAATATACACATTCTTTTGAAATACGTTCTGAGTGGCACGAAAAGTCCGCCGTTTAAAATACATTGGTGCGCATTTCGTGGTGAGCGGCACGAAAAACATGACGAAATCGTGTTGGTGCACACGAAACCGAAACTAAAACTTACGTGACAGTTTCACGAATCCTCGTGAGATCGGGCTGCACCATTCCCTAGCTCCCCTCACTCCTAGCTTTGTGTTGAGTACATTAAACTTGTTTTGTTCCAGTTCTGCCTCCTCTGCGTGGTCTCTGCTCGGGTTCTCCTCCATGCTCCCTAACAGCATCACACATTAGAACTGTTTTCTTTACTAAAGTAGAGGTTTATTATCACTATTGTTGCTGCTAAATGTGCTGCAGAGGTGTAAACATTATTTGTTTAGCAAAAGATTGTACTTCTATATCCTTAGAAAGTATCTGAAATGTGCAGAAAGTAGCTTTAAATGCATTTTTGAAGAGAAACACCAGTGTACTGTATGCTGTACAATGGAATGGAAAACTACAAAACTGTAAAATGCTCGTCTTTTGACATTTTTTGAATCGTTGTTCCCACTCACAAGGTACATAACAATAATAAGAATAAAACGCAATATTAGATGTAAAACAAAAATATGAAGAACATATTAAGCTTAATTAGCATATGAAGGACAGTATTACAGCGTTTATGCATGGACTTTACAAATGGGTCATTCCATCTCAAGTCAACAAATGGCTCCAGCAGCACCATTTCTGATTTGAATTATATTCAGTTTCAGTGTGCCATGAGGTCCCAAAAGAAGATAGCAAACAGGTTTTTGGTCGTATGTGTTGTCAAGTGGGGCCTAGTTATTTGAGATCCCAGGAGCAACCACCACCTAAATAAAAGCTTTAAGCAAACCAATAGAAAGATTAAATGAAGAAACACTATAAGTTAACCACATGATTATGCTTATGCTTGATGCAAGAATGATTTTAATAGGCTGATATATATTCTGGAAATGATGATTGCTATCGAAGAGAATGATTTAAAATAAGTTATTTGATCATGCTAAGAAAAATGATTTAAAGAAGTGATTCAGTGTCACTAAATTAGTTTTGAATTGAAGTAATCTGTGCTGTTCTGAGCTGTGTGCAGGGCAAAAAGCAGAAGTCACCGTGACACTGCAGAAAGGAGGACATTGAGGAAGTTCTGTGGCCAAATATGGTCTTGGCAACATGTCTCAAGCAATGTGTGTGTGTGTTAACAACGGAAGGTGGATGCTGTGTACTTGTTGGAAAAACATGATTTCTGTGTAACTGATGTATGTGTAATAGGAAGAAGGTTGTGTCTTAAACCTATGAATTAATTAATTGGGCGTACCTACTAGTTAGAATTGTGTGTGAAAATGTGTATGTGCTAAGCTGAAGTCGAACTAGGGTATAAAACCCAGAGTCAGAGACACTGAATTCGGAGTTCTCCCCCGGAGGGGGGAGATGCTGCTCGCCGGAGCTGCAAGAGATGCTGCTCGCCGGAGCTGCCGGGGAGCATCGCCAGAGTTCTGAAGAATCTTCACCGGACCTTTCGCCCGAGAGACGTGAAGACAACGCGGGACTTAGGCTCCAGAGTTCGCTGAGAACATCGTTGGAGGCAAAGTCTTTTTCTGACTTTGTTCAACAAGCGAGGATCACACTCTGCTGAAAGGAGAGTCCTGAGAGGTCTGCAGTTTTCCAAAGAGATGAAGAGAAGACAGCACCTACGACATCCAGAGAGGCACAGGAGGCAGCAGCAGAGGGCTGCTCCACTCCAGGGGCTGGAGGACCCAGTGACCCACCACAGCCTGATGAGACGGGGGCTTTCCACCACCACCACCCAACTGAGAAGACAGCTGAGACGCCGCACTTGTGTTCCAGCTGCTACTAAAGATAACTGCCAGACCAACGATTGGCTATCGGGACCTCTCCACTCCCCCTGCCTATGAAGAACACCCTCTGCCCACAAAGAAGATTTCGTACCGAGTCTACTGGTCCACGGAGGAGTTCAACCAGATGCAGGTCAAGACCGGGCGTGACAGCTAAGGCCTGGCTGTCCGCTCTCTCTCCTAAATTTACTAATTAGAGAAGATTCTCAGGTACGCTCAGCTTAGTTTAGTTTAGTTTGAAATAATCAGAAATAATTAAATTGTTTAATCATGAATTAATGCTGTGCCCCTGCTAATAATTGCTTAATAAAACGCTATATTGCATTTAAAGAGAAGTCTAATGAAATGATTATGATTCACCTATTCTGCATAATGGTAAAAAGTTAAGTTGATTGTGTGCATTAAATCTAATGGTTCTTAAAGGTTACTTTAATCCAACTAGTTATTTAAACATTACCCCTGAGGTTAGTTTTCCAAACCTCTAAAACGAACCTAGGAATACCACCAAGTGCCACAGTTTTAAGAGGAAAGCTGTCGTTAACAAACGTGGTCAATAAATCAATTCTACTACTTAGGAGGGCTGCTTAGTAAGAGAGTATTTATTGGAGTAAGAGGGGTAAGACGTTTGGAAGAAGACAGTTAGGACCTAGGCGAGTATTCCTCGACTCCAGCTTAATTATTCTGCTGAATCCTGTTAGGTGGAATACTAATAGGCAGATAGAATCTAACCCTTTAAACGGAGAGCTGGTCCTGATTTAACCTGAGGCAAGGGTTAAAGAAGGCTAGACTGACCGACAGTGTACACATTTTGCTTTTACACCCAATTATAAGGGGGTAGGTTTCGGCCTAAATCTGATAGCCGTCATTCAGGTACATACTTCAGAGGTCCATAATTCTTGAAATGTGCAAGCTAGAAGCATGAAATTCACAGGAACATTTCATTTTTCACTGCTAGTTGCAAAACAATCATGTTTTAGCCCTAGTCTGAGTGTGAAAAATTTTATGGAGGGTAGAATTCCTGAAAAAAAAAGAAGAAGATCTTAATTTGTTTGAAAGGCCTCTGTATGCCATTTTAATCTAAAAAAAATATTAAACAGCATTTCTTTCTTTAGTATGGGTCTTTACTGACATGCTAAAACCACTGTTGAAGTACTCAGCTGTTTAGTGTGGCTGCAGGACCTACTTTAATTAGGGGCAAATCTGAAATTTCATGAAATACAACCACTTTTTTCACCATGTGTGATAAATAGCACCACTCTGAAACTTTTTGCAAAGAATCTTTGTGTACTAGTTGTCAAAACTTCAAAATATTGAATTGGTGTTCTGTCACCTTCATATTGAAAATACAGGCCAAAAGGAGGCCTAAAATGCCCTCGGCCATCACTTTTGACAGATTTAGGGCAAAGAAAGTGTCCTTAGAGGATGCAGGTTTCTTTGTTGTTTATATATGATAAGATGGTTGCAACACTCCATCTAAGCCTATATGGAGATAGTCTGAAATACTGCACTCACTGACTCTAGCCTGTTAGTTTTGGAAACATTCCCATGAAGCCCTGGAGCTACGACAAGGCCGGCTAGTTGTTCCAGGGTTTTTTTAAATTTTTTTATGGCAATCACTGGATTTCATGTGCTGCCCCACCGAGCAGGGTTGCATGGCTGTAGCCATCTTGCTGCTCTTTCTTTAGATCAGAAAGGTATAATTCACAAATACTGGTTTGAAGTACAGTTCAAGATACCAAAGTAATTTAAGTTCCAATTGCCCACAGAAGAGCAGAGAGTTATTAGACTGAGGTAGAGATTTTCAGAACTTGTACCAAACCCTCCCCTTAAAGTACAACATCAGTATAAATAGATTAAATTGATTAGTATAAATTTATTGATTTAAATGGCATACAGAGAGCTATAAAGACATGGGCGAAATTAAGATTTTCATTTTTTTTTCAGGAAATCAACCCTCCAAAAAAATGTCCACACTCAGGCTAGGGCTAAAAGTCTGATTGTTTTGTAATCAGTAGTGAAAAATGAGATGATTCTGTGAATTTCAGGCCTTTAGCTGTTATATTTCAAGAATTATGGCAATGTGAAGTACCTACCAGAATGACGGCTATCAGTTGTAGGCCTAAACCTACCCCCATATAATGGGGTGTAAAAGCAAAATGCATACACATATTACAGAGAACCTGTTTCCTACCTTCCTGTGGGACCTAATGGCACACACAGACTGAATATGGTGGAAATCAAAGGTGGTGCTGCTGGAACTTTTTGGATATTGGTTGATTTGACATGGAATGACCCAAATGTATTTCTCATATGCAGCACACAGTATCTGTTCTACAGTCCTTCTTGTTACTCCTGGATGTCTGGAAAAAATCAGATCTATGACCTGCTGGGAACTGAAAGTTTTCATTAGTGTAGTGTAGTTACACTCATGGCTTCAGCAAAGAGAGGTGATTGTCAAGTTGTTATCAGCAGCACCTTTATAGCCTCTGAACACATCCCCTGTTCGTAAACGATGCTTTCTAGAAATGTTTCATTTGTTTGAAATTGTTCAAACTTGAGATTTGTTCTTGCTGTGTGATGTGGAACCTGCACAAGAAAGTTTTAGTTTTTCTGAGATCAATCAGTAGCATGCAATCTAAATTTTTCATTCTGTGTGTGTGTGTGTGTGTGTGTGTGTGTGTGTGTCCAGCAGGCCTTAAACACTTTTTCCCTGATTGTCGTGTCAAATAAAGGCTGTCGTGCGCCGAGCCTATTGTCCACCCTCTGACCCCCACCACACAGAGCCCAGTCTAAGCAGCATGTCTCACTCCTTCCTCACACCCCCACACACGCACACGTTTCAGTCCCACCAGTCTTTGTCTTCAGCAACAGGAGGTGTGGTCGTTTATCTCAAGTTAATGAGTTTGCAGGGCCCAAGGGCCAAGTGACGGCACGGGTCTTTCATTCATTTAGACCTTGAAGCTTCCATAGTCCGCACACACGCACACACACACACACACACACACACACACACACACACACACACACACACACACACACACACACACAGAGTTAACACCAGCTACAGCACAGACATGCACCAATAGTGATGATGTTTTACCACTTTGAGACCAGCACGCACACTCCAGCTAAAATGCTTCCTACACACACACACACCTACACACACACACACACACACACACACACACACACCTACACACACACACACACACACACACACCTACACACACACACACACACACACACACACACACACACACACACACCTACACACACACACACACACACACACACACACACACACACACACACACACACACACACACACACCGCTATATATCGCTGGCGTCTGGTGACACAATAGCCTCTGGTAGCAGCTGGTCAGCAGTAGCCCAAGGAGCCATGCACACACAAAACACACACAAATGTGCACGTGTAACATGTACAAGTCACTGCATGTCTAATGACGTGCCAAGACGACACAAGAACAAGAGAAGACAACTTGACTGGCCATCTGTGGCATGGAGGCCATGTGGAACATCTGTGCCAATCAATAACACACTCACACATTTACACACAGATGCATGCATGAGTACACACATTAACTCATGCAGACATATGTCTGCAAATGTACTGTTTAAGTATTCACAACCAAATGGTGAAGATGGCATTTCTCATGTCCTTATAAATATCTGTTCTTTTAGTTTCATATATTCTAATGAACAAACAAGCAAACAACTTGTTTAATTTATACTGCTCTAGGCATTTCTCAGACTTGTTGTGTAAAGACTACCTGTGTTTGGAGACTGTTTATTAGTATCTGAGTAGTAATAAAAAAAACTAGAAAAGCTCTCAGAGAGCAGTACTCCTCCAAGGCTGCTCAGTTGTATAATTTTTGACAGATAAAATCTTTAAACCATTCTTGGTCCTCAGCGCTGGATTCATAGCAGGATCACAATCAAATGATCATCAGCAGGCAGCTGACGTAGTGTTCACTGGTTGTCATGGTTACAGTGACACCGTGCTGCTATCTGGCAATGATACAGAAATCTTTAACAAATCTGTGGATCCAGTCTATAAGCTGCATCACTGCTAAAATTTAATCAGTTAGTCCTTGTGTCATTTCTGACCTTCCCTGAAAATTTCATCCAAATCTTTTAGTCTGTTTTTGCGTAATGTTGCTGATGGACGGACGGATTTAATACAGCTATTTTTTGGTTAGGCATGCACATTTACTACACAATTTCCACAACTCTGTGTTTTCTTTAATGTAATGTTGAAATTATTCTGTGATCATTTCAATCAAGATCATAAAGCTCAGATCCACTAAAACTATAAACAATATTACCACGGCATACTGACAGCACAATGAATGTACAGAGATACTTACAGGAAAAGACTGACTGGCAAAAACCTGCATTTAAAAACAATGAATGGAAAAACAAGTAGTTCCTCACACTGAAAACACATCTGGTAGATCTACACAATCAGTACTCAATGAAGCTGTGAAGGATGCTTATGAAGACATCAGGATCACACACACACACACACACACACACACACACACACACACACACACACACACACACACACACACACACACACACACTTCCCCCATTTCTGGGAGACACCTGCAGCTGTGCTTGTTATTCTGCCATACAGAGCACAGTTCACATGTCCCTGAACCAATTAGACCAGAGACTACTCTCTCTCTCTCTCTCTCTCTCTCTCTCTCTCTCTCTCTCTCTCTCTCTCTCTCTCTCTCTCTCTCACACACACACACACACACACACACACACACACACACACACACACACACACACACACACACACACACACACACACATTAGCACTTCATTACCAGTTGTCCATAAGCAGCTGAGTGGGACTATGGTTTAGTTTATGATGCATCACAGGTGGTTTGGATCCCCATCCAGTTACTGATCATGATTGATAATAGTTGCTTTATTCATGTTCAATATGTTCTGTAAATGCTTGTTTGGTTGCTGTAGTAAAGTTACACCAGAGTAACTTTGATCTTAAATAAACTTTAAAGCCTACTATCATTGAACCAACAATACAGAATTGATGGACAGAATATTCCATTCAACAATGCTTTAGCATCGCAGGGCCAAAATAAAAGTAAATTTCATCAGATGGGGTCATCCACGAGGGCTAGCTCTTCTACTGTACACCAGATTATAAGACACAAATTATGACATCATGAGTTGATGTTTTTACAGATGTTTTGTGTTCAAAATGTAGGAGTTTCCTGCTTTCTGGGGAGTGCAATTGTGGTCAGTAAATTTCACATTTTATCGATACTTCTAATGTATGATGTACAATCCATATAAAAAATAAAATAAAATGCTACGAGTCCAATGTTCCTGACTATTGTTTTCAGAAGAGGCAACAAGTAAATGACATCACTGACTAAACTGTCCATGAATTGGTCACTAAAAAACCTCTAAAGAGAAGTCCATCAGTGACTAACATCTGAAAAAGCAGCATCTGTGAGTGTAGAGATCTGAGCAGGTCAGCAGACAAAGTGGCTTAAGACAAATGGCCAGAGGAAGATGATGAGTCAAAAAAAGAAAGGCACACCACGACATGGACACTGGATCTGTCAGTGATGCAGGAGTGTGTGTGTGAGTGTGTGTAGGTGTGTGTGTGTGTAGGTGGTTGGGTGACCTATATGTGTCAGTGCAGCATGTGGAAGACCCCTGGGCTTAGGTTATATTTGGTCATCCCACATGTCGACTCAACCACAGCAAGCACACACACACACACACACACTATGTTTTTCTATCATTGTCGGGACATACCATTGACTCCCATTCATATCTAAAACCTAACCCTAACCCTAACCATAACCCTAACCAAAACAATGCCTAACCCTAAAGAAACGTTTTTGCACTTTTACTTTTCTCAGTAACAACAACATGGCCAAGAAAACACAAGTGACATTGTTTTCGGTTTTCCTACAGTTGTGGGGACATTTGGTCCCCACAAGTATAGCCAGCACCTGACCACACACACACACACACACTGGTCAGAGCCAGGATTATCGTCATAACGTTAGTTAGTAAGTTAGTAAGGCAAATTGGTCCTGGGGGAGGGACCAGACAAAGAGCGATTCAGAAAACCCTGATGACAACGACCAAGACGAAAGCCGCTACCTCACCCGGACTAGGGAAACCAGGGCCTCTCCCTGGAGCCAGGTCTGGGGGAGGGAGCTTCTGAGAGAGCACCTGGTGGCCGAGTCTTGGGGTCCCACGGGGCTCGGTCGGGCACAGCCCGAAAAAGTAACACGGGGTCACCACCCGGTGGGCCCACCACTCACCGGGCAGGAAATCAGGGTCGGGTGCGATGCCAACCAGGCAGTAGGCAGGAGCAGGCGTCTAGGCGTACCGCCCCCTGGTGGCGTAAACTAGCTTTGGGGACGTGGAAGGTCACCTCACTGGCGGGGAAGAAACCCGAGCTGGTGTGGGAGGTGGAGCGATACCAGCTAGATATAGTTGGGCTCACATTCATGCACAGCAAGGGTTCTGGAACCAGAATCCTGGAGAGGGGTTGGACTCTCTCCTTTTCCAGAGTTGCTGAGGGTGAGAGGTGCTGGGTGGGTGTGGGGATACTCACGAGCCCCGGCTGAGCGCCGTTTTGTTGGAGTTCTCCCCAGAGAGAGGGTCACCTCTCTGCGTCTTCGGGTTGCAGAGGGGAAAACTCTGACTGTTGTTTGTGCTTATGCACCGAACAGCAGTTCAGAGTATTCGGCCTTCTATGAGTCTTTGGGTGGTGTCCTGGAAGCGATACCACTAGGGGACTCCATACTTCTCCTGGGGGACTTCAATGCTCACATGGGCAACAACGGAGAAACCTGGAAGGGGGTGATTGGGAGAAACGGCCTGCCTGATCTGGCAGTCCAATAACAAGACACCGAGTGGTGTCTTGTTATTGGACTTCTGTGCTAGTCATGGATTGTCCATAACAAACACCATGTTCGAGCATAAGGTTGCTCATAAGTGTACCTGGTACCAGAGCACCTTAGGCCAAAGGTCGATGATCGACTTCATAGTCGTATCATCAGACCTGCGGCCGTATGTTTTGGACACTTGGGTGAAGAGAGGTGCAGAGCTGTCAACTGATCACCACCTGGTGGTGAGTTGGATCCGATGGCAAGAAAGACTGCCGGACAGACCTGGTAAACCCAAACGTCTAGTGCGGGTGAACTGGGAACATCTGGCGGAGGACCCTGTCCGTGGGGTTTTCAACTCCCACCTCCGGAAGAGCTTCTCCTACATCCCAGGGGAGGTTGGAGACATGGAGTCTGAGTGGTCCATGTTTAAAGCCTCCATTGCAGAAGTGGCTGTTAGGAGCTGTGGCCTGAAGGTCACTGGTGCCTGTCGTGGTGGCAACCCAAGAACCCACTGGTGGACACCAGCGGTGAGGGAAGCCATCAGGCTGAAGAAGGAGGCCCTTCGGGCTTGGCTTGCTCGGGGGTCTCCTGAAGCAGCTGACAGGTACCAGTTGGCCAAAAGGGCGGCGGCTGCGGCAGTTACGGAAGCAAAAACTCGGGTGTGGGAGGAGTTCGGGGAGGCTATGGACAAGGACTTTTGGCTGGCCTCAAGGAAGTTCTGGCAAGCCATCCGGTGCATCAGGAAAGGGAGGCGGGGATTTGCTCAGGCTGTATACAGTCGGGGCGGAGAACTGTTGACCCGTACTGAGGACATTGTCGAGTGGTGGAAGGAGCACTTTGAGGAACTCCTGAACCCGGTAAACATGTCCTCTGTGGGGGAGGCAGAGCCTGAAGACTTGGGGGAATTTTTGTCCATATCCGTGGCAGAGGTCGCCGAGGCAGTTAAGAAGCTCCTTGGTGGCAAGGCGCCAGATGTGGATGAGATCCGCCCTGAGATGCTGAAGGCTCTGGACATTGTTGGACTGTCTTCGTTGACACATCTATACAATGTCACATGGGCAATTGGTACGGTACCTGCGGAGTGGCAGACCGGGGTGGTGGTCCCCATTTTCAAAAAGGGGGACCGGAGAGTGTGCTCCAACTACCAGGGTATCACGCTTCTCAGCCTTCCTGGGAAAGTCTACTCTAGGGTGCTGGAAGGGAGGCTCTGACCGATTGTGGAATCTCGGATTCAGGAGGAGCAATGCGGATTCTGTCTTGGTTGTGGAACAGTGGACCAGCTCTTTACGCCTGCAGAGCTGCTGAGAGGGTCATGGGAGTTCGACCTACCAGTCTACATGTGTTTTGTAGATCTGGAGAAGGCCTACAACCGTGTCCCCCGAGGGGCTCTGTGGGAGGCACTGCGGGAGTATGGGGTACCGGCCTCGTTGTTACGAGTCATTCTGTCCCTGTACAACCAAAGTGAGAGCTGTGTCTGCATTTTCGGCAAACTTGTTTCCGGTGAATGTTGGACTCCGCCAGGGCTGTCCCTTGTTTCCGATCCTGTTCGTGGTTTTCATGGACAGGATCTCAAGGCGCAGCCAGGGTGAGGAGGGTGTCTGTTTTGGGGACCTCAGGATAGCATCTCTGCTTTTTTTTTTTACTTTTTATTTAGATTTTTTTCAATTCAACAGTAGAACTTTAACTGAGACAAGGTGAGTGCTGTAATACAAAAAAATGGTACAAAACTTAATGCATACATAATATTGCTGCAAATGATGCAGATGTACATCCGATATACATTCTAAACTGCAAAGATAAAGAGAAAGACACAGAATAACATACAGACCAATACGTACACATACATACATATATGCACATATATATACACCCATACCCTTACATATATACACATGTACACATTCACACATACATACATACATACATATTCCTTGCATGTCTGGGCCTGTTTCCATTACTCAAAGAACCACCTCAACAACCTAAACCGTTCACATTATCAGGTAATTTCCGACCATGCTCCATCTCCGATCAAAAAAGTCCATCCTCAACTGTAGTGACGCAGTCATTCTTTCCATAACATACAGGGATCTTTAACAAATTTTGAAATAGTCAAAGGAGTATGAAAAAACCTGGTTTTGAGTTTCCAGTCGGATTCTTTCCACTGCTGACTGTTGATACCTTTATGACTGCTGGTACAGAGTTCATCCCAAAGTTCGTCTTCGATTATGGTATTAGATTCCAGTTCCCATTTCTCCTTAATATTATATGTATTCTCACAAGAGTCTGATGAAAGTCTTTTGTAAAAATGGGAAACGTGTTTACATGCTGGGAAATGTTTTTCCAAGACTGTAATAAGATATTGTTCTATACCATTTGGGAGTTTACAAATTCGCTCTTTTTCTTTATGATTTGCAATGTAGTGCCTGATTTGCAAGTATCTATAAAAATCATTTGAGGGAAGGTCAAATTGATCCTGGACTTCAAGTGTGTTTCTTTAAATAACTGATTAAAGATGGTGAGACCTTCAGCCGCCCATCTCCTAAAGCCATGATCTAAAATCGACGGTGGAAAATCAACATTGCCCGCTATGGGCATAGCTCGAGAGATCGATCCACTATCTTTAAGCATCTTTTTAACTTCTGCCCAAACCTTTATAGTATGTTTTATCCATTCATTTCCAATCTTCATTTTATTGATATGTTTCAAATCTAGAAAGGGCAGGACAGACAATGGTGCATCCTTAACCTCACCTTGTTCTATTTGAGACCACTTTGCCTCCTCGTCTCCGCTGATCCAAGTCACAATCGCTGCTAACTGGGTTGCCCAATAATAAAATTTTAAATTCGGCAGCGCCAGACCTCCTTTATTTTTAGCCAGATAAAGTATTTTAAGTCTAATTCTGGGTCTCTTGTGTTGCCATATAAATTGAGAGATAGATTTGTAACATGGTAAAAATGAAACTTGGAACTCTTTTGGGCAGCAGCTGGAATAAAAACAGGAAACGAGGACGCAGATTCATCCTTACAGTTTCGACTCTGCCAAACAGAGATAGGGGGAGGACCTCCCAACGGATCAGATCACTCCTTACTTGTTTAATCAGTTCATTATAGTTTGCTTCGAACGGTTTTGTGGTTTGATGGGTTATAACAATACCCAGGTACCTAAAACCTTGTTTAGACCAATGAAATGATACTGTCTCGTTAAGTTAATTTGGCCACATTCCTGATATCATCATTGCCTCTGATTTATTTTGATTAATTTTATATCCAGAGATGTTTCCATAATCTTTTAAACATTGCATGAGTCGAGGTATTGAAGTAAGAGGATGTTTTATAAAAAGTAAGATGTCGTCCGCGAAGAGGGATATTTTATGAATTCTCCCCATACCGTCCTTGATCCCCTCAATCTGAGTATCCTGCCGTATGGCCTCAGCAAGAGGTTCAATACTTAGAGCGAAGAGGATGGGGGAAAGAAAATCTCTCTGTCTCACTCCACTGTCTATATCAAAAAAATCAGAACAGTGCCCATTTACTCTAATTTTCGACCTGGGATTTTTGTACAACACCCGAAACCAACTAGCAAATTTTTCACCAAAACTCATCTCCATAAGTCTTTGGTCTAGAAATTGCCAATCTACCCAGTCCAATGCCTTCTCAGCATCTAAGCTGAGAAGCATTGACGCTTGTGCATCTTTTGCCATAAGTGACTGCAGGTTTAACACTCTCCTGATATTATTTGTCCCCTGGTGGCCTGAAATGAACCCTGTTTGATCTGGATTTATTAATTTTTTAATATGTTTTTGTATTCTGGTTGCCAAAATAGATGTTAATATTTTGTAGTCCACACATAAGAGACTTATAGTACGATAACTAGTGCACTGCAGTGGGTTTTTCCATTCTTTATGCAAAACTATGATGATAGCCTCTGACCATGATTTTGGAGGGTTTCTAGAATTTAACACATAATTATATAGCTTGCATAAAATAGGAGTGAGATCATTAACAAATACTTTGTAATATTCTCCAGAAAATCCATCTATTCCAGGCGATTTATTATTTTTTAATTTAACTATTGTTTCTTTAATCTCTTTTTCTCTAATTGGTTCCACTAATGCAGAGGCCTCATCCACAGTCAGTTTGGCCAACTTAAGATTTTTAAAGAAATTATTTTTTCTTCTTTTGATTCTTGTAAGTGACCCTTATATAATTGTTCATAATATTTAGCAAAAGCATCTGATATTGTTTTGGGGTGTGTTTCAACATCATCTGAACAGGGTTGTAGGAACTATACGACTCGCTTGTGCCTTCTGTAATTGAAATGATAATAACCTGCTGGCCTTATTTCCCAGTTCATAGTATTTCCTATCAATGAATCTAAGGGCACCCTCTGCCTTATATGTTAATATCTCATCTAATTTGGCTCTATTTTCTTTAAGTTTATCAAGTACTTCTTGTTTCCCATGCTGTTTATGTTCTTTTTCTAATCTCTTAATTTTATTTTCTAATTCCACTTGTTTTTAAGCCCGTCTTTCTTCAACCTTGATCCTATTGATATTATTTTTCCCCTTATTGTGGCGTTTCCTGCATCCCACAGGATAGAAGGTGAGACCGTTCCATTATAATTCAGCGCAAAATATTCAAGTATAGCTGATCTTATTTCTTCTCTGATTCTAGCATCTGTCAGTAGTGAGACATGAATTCTCCAGTACTTCATACACGGCTCCAATCCCAAGTCAAGTGCCATTGCAACTGGGCTATGGTCTGAAATGGTCATTGATTTAATCACACAGTTCTTAACCTGGTATATGTTATTTTTTTAAACTAAAATATGATCTAACCATGAGTAAGTCCCATGCACCTGTGATATAAAGGTGAAATCTCTCTCATATGAGTGAAGATGGCGCCACACATCTACCAACCCTAACTCTTTCAACATATTTGATTGGCTTTTAGACATTCTGGATTGGGGTTTTAAGGATATTGGTAATTTATCTAGTTTATTGTTTAATACACAATTCAAGTCCCCTCCCATAATAAAAATGCCTTCCCTATTGTCTGCTACCAGATGTGCAAGCTTTTTGGAAAAAATAAGCGCAGCCTTCATTAGGTGCATAAGCATTTAAAACTGTTATTTTACATCCAGCAATTGTCCCTATAACCATAACTTATCAGCCCTCTATATCCTGACAGACTTTTTCACAATGAAAGTACACAGATCTACTAAACAGTATAGCTACCCCTCTCTTTTTACGTTTTCCACACGAACTACTATAGCCTTGATCTACCCATTCTCTTTTTAATTTTTGGTGTTCTATTTCTGTAAGGTGCATCTCTTGAAGTAAGGCTATGGAGCAGTGCATTTTCTTCAACTCTCCCAGTATCTTTTTTCTTTTAATTGGGCTGTTTATTCCATTTATATTGTAAGTAATCAAGTTAAGTAATGTCATCATTGTACGTAGATTGTTTCATGTGACACAGGCCTGACCATTTATTAGCACCTGTTAGACAGAAAGAAAGATGTACCTCCAAATGTATAACACTAAGCAAACTGAAATTCACCCCTTGTCTCAGGTAGAACAAAATAAGAACATTAAGAACACAGAACAGAGCTTTCACATTTCCAGCCAGACACAGAACATAATCTGTAGCTATGTCTGACCCCCGGTGATAATGGGACAGAGGGTGGTGAGCTGACCCCTCTGTGGTAGATCGCACACAATGTGCAATAACAACCAATATTACACTGACATGTAAAAGAGGTCTTAGTGAGTGTGACTCACTCATGTAAAATAGAGTCCTCCGTCAGAACCTATTCTCTTTTGGTTTAATATTTTGTGACAACTTGATGTTTTAAATCAAGCTTTAATATCCATTAGTCATTGTCCATACATGTTCACTTCTATAGCTTAGGTAACCTCAGCCTCCAAATTGAGGCACATTAAAATAGTTTTAGGCATCATATACCTTGTTCATATTACTCATCCTCCTTCTCTTCTTCCATCATGGCCTTCAGATCTGATGCTGCCAACATGTTGCTTTTCTTTCTCCTTGCACTGATGTTCCATCCTTCAGTCAGTCTCTCCTTGATGAGCTCCTTCTCTCCGTACTGTATCTGGAGACCTTAAATATCTATAGTTGTCACCATTTTCTAAGTTTTTCTGACGGAGTTTCGTCTCTAACCTGCTGTTTCAGTCATGAGTCACCGGAAGTCCCAGCATCTCTGCTTTTTGCAGATGATGTGGCTCTGTTGGCTTCCTCACATCATGACCTCCAGCACGCACTGGAGTGGTTTGTAGTCGAGTGTGAAGCAGTGGGGATGCGAATCAGCACCTCCATGTCCGAGGCCACGGTGGATTGCTCACTCTCGGTTGGGGGAGGGAGTTGCTTTCCCAAGCGAAGGAGTTCAAGTATCTCGGGATCTTGTTCACGAACGATGGAAAAATGGAGCATGAGTTGGACAAGCAGATTGGTGCAGCGTCAGCAGTAATGAGGGCGTTGTATCAGACTGTTGTGGTGAAGAGGGAGCTGAGCCGTAAGGCGAAGCTCTCAATTTACCAGTCCATCTATCTTCCAACCCTCACCTATGGTCATGAGCTCTGGGTAGTGACCGAAAGAACAAGATCGTGGATACAAGCGGCTGAAATGAGCTTCCTCCGTAGGGTGGCTGGGCTCAGCCTTAGAGATAGGGTGAGGAGCTCAGACATCTGGAGGGAGCTCAGAGTAGAGCCGCTGCTCCTTTGGTCGAAAGAAGCCAGTTGAGGTGGTTTGGCCATCTAATTAGGATGCCTCCAGGGAGACTTCCTCTGGAGGTTTTCCTAACACATCCGCCTGGGAGGAGACCCTGGGGCAGACCCAGAACACGCTGGAGGGATTATATGTCTCGTCTGGCCTGGGAACGCGTCAGCATTCCCCAGGAAGTGCTGGAAAGCATCACTGGGGGAGGGATTTTGGAACGACCTGCTTCGCCTCCTGCCTCTGCGAACCGGCCCTGGATAGGCGGTAGTGGATGGATGGATGGTTGGATGGATGGTTGGATGGATGGATGGATGGATGGATGGATGGATGGATGGATGGATGGATGGATGGATGGACACCTGGTAGTCTAAACTGTAGATTAGTACTACTTCAAACTGTTGGACAAACACTGGGAGACATTCATTCCTCAGTTCCTGCAGCGGTAAGCTTACATGTCTGACAGTTATTTTCCTGAAAAAAGAAAACCTGTGACCATGTCGTGCTAAAAATGAAGCCAAAAATTATACTCTACCTATTATATAAAGAAAATGTTTGGCTTCATTTAGCTCTGCAACACCACTCATAGTAAACAAAGTCTGGTCTTATAATCATCCAGACAGATTTGTTTGATATTTATCAATGAATCAATCAATCAATCAAACTTTATTTCTATAGCACTTTTCATACAATCAGATGGCATCACAAAGAGCTTTACAACATTGAAAACACTGAGTTAAAACCATTGAGTTATAAACAAGAAAAACCCTTCCCTCCCACCCTGGGTATGTACATATAATTGCATGCGCGCATCCACACACACACACACACACTCTCTCTCACCACTGACAGTAAGGAGACATGTCATGCCACTGAGGATCATGGAAGGATCACTGGATCACTGAGGATCATGCCTCCACTGGAGCCGTCCACACAGGGAGGAACCGCAGGCCATGACCACCCGGGGCGCCGGCACAATGTTCCCCCTGATCCCGACAGACAGGGGGACCCCCACACTTAGATAGGAGCACCCCAACCAGCCGTGCCGAAGGGACCCATGGACAGCACCCCCAGCAGCAGACCAGATTCTGCCCCCAGCATGGAGGACCCTCTGAGGAAACACTGGAGTTAAAACTTTAAAGCATAAAATAGAAGGGCTGTATGATAAGATAAATAAAATGAATAGTTAAAAGAATAAAAATACATAAGGTAAAAATTAGTAGTGATAAGAGCATAGGAAGAAATTACAAGGTTAGTTAAAAGCCTGATTGAAAAGGTGCGTCTTTAACCTTCTTTTAAAAACATCAACAGTCTCTGTAGTCCTGACGTTCTCCAGCAGGCTGTTCCAGAGGCGGGGGTCATAGTGGCTAAATGACGCCTCGCTGTGGGTTTTAGTTCTGGCTTGTGGTATGGATAAAAGGCCGCTGCCAAAGGACCTCAGGATCCGCGAGGGTCGATACGTTAAAAGGAGATCAGACAGATAAGAAGGCGCAAGATCGTTAAGGCTTTTAAAAACTAATAAAAGAATCTTAAAATCGATCCTGAAGCGGACGGGGAGCCAATGCAGCGACTTTAAAACTGGTGTAATGTGTTCCTGCCCTCTGGTCCTTGTCAGCACGCGTGCAGCTGAGTTTTGGAGTCGTTGTAGATTTAAAATACTTTTTTGGGGAAGACCAGAGAGCAGGGCATTACAGTAATCTAAACGAGAAAAGATAAAAGCACGCATTCGCACCTCCTGCTGGCCTGAGAGAGAAACGGGCGGACTCTGGCTATGTTCTTAAGATGGTAAAAACCTATTTTTGTTATGTTTTTAATATGTGGAATAAAATTCAGCTCAGAGTCAAAAATCACCCCCAGGGTTTTTACAGATTGTGCTGGTTTAAAATCTTGTAGTTTTGATAAAAGTTTCTCTCTCTGGCCTTCAGGACCTTTAACTAAAACCTCAGTTTTGTCCTGGTTGATCTGAAGGAAGTTCACTGCCATCCATGACTTAATGTCTAAAATACAGTTTAAAGGGTTTCTATTGGCCCTGTGTCATCAGCAGACATGGCAATGTACAGCTGTGTATCATCAGCGTAGCTATGGAAACTGATGCCGTGTCTCCTGATGACATCCCCAAGAGGAAGCATATAAAGATTAAAAAGAATGGGACCTAAAATTGACCCTTGGGGAACCCCACTCCTAATTTCATGGGTTCCTGAGGAACACGTATCCATATTTACATAAAAACATTGGTCTGTGAGGTAGGAATTGAACCAGTTAAAAACAGTACTAGAGATGCCGACCAGGTGTTTGAGTCTGTTTAATAAAATGTGATGGTCTAGTGCAGGGGTCGGCAAGTAGTTATGGCTTCGGGCCAAAATGTTTGTAAACAATCTAACAGCGGGCCAACCTGCGGGGGGGTGCGCTCCGATTCCACGGGGGGGCCGATACCACGAGCAGCGGAGCTTCTACAGCTGATCGCTGCTGCTTGGGACACACATCTCAATTCTGATCATAGATGTATTAAAAATGACTCCCGAGACACACACATGTTTTGCACACACTGTTGCTCAGTGAAATCTGGCTGGTACAACCGTGTACGACCAGTAGCGCAAACGCGGAAATGCCCGGCAGCAGCCAACCACGCGAGTTTCGTGTTGCGGTGACGGACTGGCTTGGCTCCGTGCCAAATGAAATTTTCAAAATCATCTGGTGAGCCAGATATTATTCCTGATGGGCCAGTTTTGCCGACCACTGGTCTAGTGTATCAAAAGCAGCACTTAGATCCAGTAGAATCAACACTGTCAGTTTTTTATTATCCAAATTCCACCTGATGTCGTTTAAAATCTTTAAAAGTGCTGTCTCTGTACTGTGGTTCATCCTGAAACCAGACTGATGTCTTTCTAAAATGTTAATTCTGTTTAACCCTTTACGCTTCAGTGCGTAGTAGGTGTACCGCCGGCGGTACACCTACTAATTTGCATAGGAATTTCAAGAATGTCCGACGGCTGCAAACCCGATTATACAAACACTATACGCCGATGGAAAGCTTAGATTCTCATGAATCCGCCGGTATAAACCACTTTCAGATGTGATAACCACAGCGGGTGAGAAAAACACATTTGTCCGACAAAAACGAATATTCATCCATCCGTTCTCTATACACGGCTTCAACGCACACAGCGCGACTCACATTTCCGGGTTCATTATTACACACAAAAAAAAGATTCCACAAAAAAAGGCCATAATCCAACCTTTTACATCCAGACAACACAAGCCAGTAAACTATTTTATCCAAAACATGTCCTGAAGTCGGTATAAAATCCACGAATCGGTCGTTTTCAAGGAAATGCACCTCGAGATGTGCGTCCAATATTCCCTGTATTTTTCGTAATTTTTTTTATTTAAAAATAGAATATTAGCGATTTTTTTTGTACTGAAAACGGCTGGAATTGACTGAAGCTTAAAGGGTTAAAAAGTCATTGACTTGGTTAAAAACCATTTTTTTCTAAAAATTTTACTTAAAAATGGTAAGTTGAATACAGCCCGGTAGTTATTAAAAACATTGGGGTCTAAATTGCTCTTCTTCAGAACGGGCTTCACCACCACCGTTTTAAAGGCAGTGGGGAAGATACCTGTCTGAAGAGAGCAGTTCATTATGTTTAAAAACTGTTCCTCAAAGAATCCATAAAATGATTTTAGAAGTGGTGTGGGAATTGGATCTAAAAGGCAGGTTGTTGGGTTTACTTGGGAGAAAACTCGACCAAGTGTCCCTGCATCAACCAGGGCAAAACTCTCCAGTGTTTCCTCAGGCAAGGACAGCAGATCAGGTGTGGTAACAGGTCAAACTTGTTGGGATATGATCGTGTGTTTTTCAAAAATATTTTTCCAAAGCAAACTCTTTTCAAGGTAATTTCTGTCACACACTGGTCTAAGCACACCACAGATACCAAAGCCTTCACAGTGGGGCGTTCAGGGAAAATTGGTAAATTTGTTCAGCAGGTAGTGACACTACGACACCTACGACACTGTGCTACCAGTGGAAAAAGTTGGTGTGAAGCCTTCTTCTTTTGCAGCTTTTCTTCACCCATACAACTACAGATCAGGCCTTCTGCTATTTAGAACAGCAAGGACAGGTGGCACAGTGGAGCAGTGGCTAGCACCGTCGCTTCACAGCTCAAAGGTCTTTGGGCTTTTCTGCGTGGAGTTTAACCCTTTAGATCCGAGCGTAGCACCAGTGCTGCGGTGCACATATTAATTTTTGATTGGCTGTAGATTTGAAACCAGATAAGATAGATCGTTCATTCTTTTTGCATATAAAATCTGGGGAGTTACACTAACATTTCACACATTCACCAGGTCTCAGGGCGCTTTTTCATTGCAGTGATGGGCTTTTAAAAATACACAATAAAGCGCACACAAAAAAAATCCATATAAACCATACTACGGGTATTTGGAGGACTTCCTACATTGAAAAAAACATGATCAAGATGTGGTCATGACCTGTCACACGTCGGATGAAGAGTCCAGACCCTTGTCTGGCCCGGTTATGGTAACAGCACAGATGAAACCAACCTTAACAAAGGAATTGATTATTTCAGGGACATGAAAATCTATATTCATGAGAAGATGCTTGTTTTGAGTTGGAGAAAAGTAAAGAAACTAAAATGTAATGCCGCCGAAAGCATTCAGCGCAAAATACGCATCGTTATTACAAGTCATTTGCTGCGTACATCTAACATACTACGTAACTTTTTCTGTGTGCAGCGTTTACAATGTGGGGAAGGAGGAGGAGGAGTAGAGAATGAAGGTCTCCTGGTGTCTTGGTACCCCAGCGAGAGCCAGAGGGAGAGGAAGGGGCCCAGACCTTCTATGGTCTGACCATGCTTTTGTACATACAATATGTGTGTTGATAAGTATCTGGCACACTTAGAAACTTGATTGCATTATTATAATTGATTTTTTTTATGTTAATGTTGTCTCTTGCAAATTTTGCACTGTTGTTTATTTTTGCTTTTTTCCAGCTTACAAAATTGACCATATCTCAAAAAGCAAATGATGTGCAGACTCCAAATAAATTTCCTGTTGTTCCAAAAGATATTGTGCAACTTTTTAACATTTACAAATTTGAAGGCTACAACTGTGCAATTTCTGTATTTTGGAATTTATGTGAAAAAACAAAAACATAAGTATTTTTTAAGGTTATTGTATTTTTAAGCATTTTTTGTAGTAGTTAAGACATAAGTCAATTCATATTTTTAAAACCTGGGATTTAAGGATTATTTTTATTTAAACCAAATAAAAATAATCCAAAAACTGGCACTACAGCATGTAAAATGTAAAAATATGCACAATGGTGGGTCTTAAAGGGTTAAAGTCTATCCTGTGGAGTTTCAACGTTCTCCGTATACCTGCATAGTTTTTACAGAGTGCTTAGGGTTCCTCCCACAGACCAAAGACATGCTACTGTATACTGATGTTAACTGGTGATTCTGAATTAGGTATGAATGAATGTCAGTGAGCCTTGTGTCTGTCTCCACCTACCTGCAACATAAAAGGGAACTGACTACCTATATATGATCAATACAAGCTCTAGATTTTCAGAGATACAAATCGATCTTTGTCTCATCTGTCCATAGGATGTTGTTCCAAAACTGCACATTTGCATGTTTTTTTGGCAATCTCATCCGACTTTCCTCTGTTTTTGAGGCTCACCAATGGTTTCCTCCTTGTGGTGAATCCTCTGTATTCATCTGGTGAAGTCTTCTCTTAACTGTTGACTTTTACCTCCTGAAGTGTGTTCTTGAATCTGGCCGACTGTTGTGAAAGGAATTTCGTGACCAGGGAAAGGATTCTTCTGTCATCCACCACACTGGTTTTCTTGGTCTTCCAGGTCTTTTGGTGTTGCTGAGCTCACCAGGTCCTTCTTTCTTCGTAAAAATCTAACACAGTTGATTTGGCCACACCTACTGTTTCTGCTATCTCTCTGATAGGTTTGTTTTGATTTTTCAGTCTAATGATGGCTTCTCTCACTGACAGTGCTGCTCTTTGGATTTCAAATTGAGAGTTCACCTCATCAGATTTCAAACACCAATACCACATTTGAAGTGAACTCTAGACCTTTAATCGCTAAAATAATGAGGTAATAACACACATCTAGCCATGGAACAGCTGAGCAGCCAATGGTCCAATGATTGTTGGTCCCTTAAAAAGCACATATAAAAATGTATTGTAATTCATACACCGTTCAGTGGATGCGGATGTAAATATGCTCAAACTGAAGCTGAAAGTCTGCAGTTAAACCACATTTTGATTGTTTCATTTCAAATCCATTGTGGTGGTGTACAGAGCTGAAATGCTGAAAACTGTATTAATGTCCAAATATTTATGGACCTGACAGTATATTCTGTCTGTCCACACTTCATTGAGCTGTTTTCACCAGAAAACTTTAAATATGATTGGACTAAATGCTGCATAACACAGAACTGCAGTCTGTGGGTTACTGTGAATGGCATTTAGGATCAGTCTGTTAGCGCTGACCTTCATCTCTTACACACTATTAACCTGTCAGCGTGGGCAATGACTTGTGTGTGTGTGTGTGTGTGTGTGTGTGTGTGTGTGTGTGTGTGTGTGTGTGTGTGTGTGTATCTATACCGGTGGGGACCCGGTGGGAACTGCAATTGCTATATAGGTGGGGACTCGTCTCACGGTGGGGACCTAAAATGAGGTCCACACGGGTGGCAACAGCGTTTTCTTGGCCATGTTGTTGTTACTAAAAAATGTAAAAGTGCAAAAATGTTTCTTTAGGGTTACGCATTGTTTTGGTGAAGGTTAAGGTTAGGGTTAGTTTAAGGTTTCAGATGTTGGGAACCTCACAAACCGGATGGAAATGCCAAGTGGTGTTGAGGTATGGAGTGTGATGGTAAAAAGAGCCACAGCAGACAGGAGTTCTTTTTTCCAGAGCTCTGATATTTTTGTTTTTTTTTAATTAATCCTATCAAAACTTACTATAAAAGATCGTGAAGAGGCAACAAACAATACATGAAGAACATGTGGCAGCATTCCTTTAAGCAGAGCACATGCCTGACCCCTCTTCTCTACACACACTCACACCTGCCACCTAATCATTCGAGACCACACCATTCCCACAATCTCCTCACACCAAACCCATCTCCCCCACCAGATTTACCTGGCTAATACACTCAATAAGACTACACACAACATGTACAGAACTATACAGGAAAATGAAATCAATAATAAACCAAAGAATTAACTAAACAAAAATCTAAACAAAATCAAACACTCTAACAACTCCCCCCCCACCCCCCACCCCCACCATCTCGACTGCCTGGTATGACCTAATCACTGATCAAATCCAGGTGCGCCACCCCTGGGTGCATCTCCAAGTGTGCACTTCATGAACACGCCCCCTGGAAACAGAACTCAGAGGGAGAAGTTAGAGGGATTTCAAAATAAAAGATAACAAACCAAAATAATTTCCTGTATCAGTCTGTCAGTTCATGTAGCTTTACCGTAGTGAGGGGGATGCTTCATTAGCTCCCTCACACTTCTCACCCCTCCGGCAGACTCGCCAACCACGTTGTGAGACAAGAAGTCAGCCACCGTGTTCTGCTTTCCTGGCCGGTAGTGGATGGAGCTGTTGGAATCTTTCATCTGCTGCAGTCATTGTAATGCTCTATGATCAGTCTCCAGGGTGAACTCCCTCCCAAGCAGATAATACTTGAAGGTGTCCACAGCCCACTTAATAGACAAACACTCCAACTCTACTGCAGAGTACCTGGTCTCCCTGGGAAACAGTTTCCTGCTGATGTAAGCGACTGGTTTCCTCTCATCACCATCTCCCTGCAGAAGGACTCCCCCGAGCCCCCGACGAGAAGCATCCGTCTGAACGGAGAAGGGCAAGGTGAAGTTTGGGCTCTGCAGGACGGGCTCCTGGCAGAGCACTTCCTTAAGGTCCTGGAAAGCGTTTTCCTGCTCCTCACCCCACACCATGTGTGCTTTGGCAGTGCTGGTGAGATCTGTCAGAGGTGCTGCTCTACCAGCCCACCAAACCCAGAAACGACTTCACCTGCTTCCAGGTAGTAGGTCTCTCCCTAGCTCTGCTGCTGCCACTGCAAATCTTCTCTAAGCTGGTTCATTTGAGTCTGCATTTGCTGCCACAGTTTATCTTGCCTAATTGTCTCTTTTTCCTACCTTTCACTGAGTTCACGTTGAAACTGAATACACTGGTGTAAGGGTTAGGGGTTAGATATGAATGGGAGTCAATGGTAAGTCCCCACTGGTATAGATAAACAAACAAGTGTGTGTGTGTGTGTGTGTGTGTGTGTGTGTGTGTGTGTGTGTGTGTGTGTGTGTGTGTGTGTGTGTGTGTGTGTTTTGAAGGTCATAAGATAAAGTGATTGTACGCTTTTATGTCCATGACTCCTCTCAAATCTATACCTTGGCATTCATTTCTGACCTGCTATGCTCCATTGACTTCAGATTACTGAACACACAGCCCACAGCTCTGCAGCACACACACCTACACACATGCACTAAAGATCAAAGCAAATCCCCCTGTCTGCACAATGGAGGTACAGTCAGGATATACTATATACCTATACATTTATTCTGTTATCCATCCTGTACGACACCCCAGGGGCGCCGAAAAGGGGGGAAAAAGGGGAAGGATTCTCGGGGCCCATCATTAACAGGGGCCCAGAAAGGCCCTGACAAAATTATAATACTGACAAAATGAATATGGCACTATCTTGTTAATTTATAATCACAAATAAATATTATTTACAATGCGCTGGTAACACTAAGTTTATTTGTTTTGGAAACATTTCTCAAGGCCCCCCCCCTCCCTTTTTACTAAAATGGTTCAGTCCTACAGAATCCACTGAACTGCTGCGCGCCGCGGTGCTTCAGTCAGACTGAGTAGGGTGATGACAGTATGCCTCAGAAGTCAGGTAGTCAGAAACGAAAAGAAAAAAAGATAAGGCAGGAGAGAGAGGCCAAGGGCCGGCAATATGTTACCCAGTTTTTCAAAAAACAAGGTGGGTTTGGTTCATGTGGTGGAAAGTTCTGGAACATTAATTAGCCTGTTGTTGTTTCTACTCTATCTTAACTTTGATTTTTAAGCTAGCTCACTTTTCTCCCCATATTAGCTCTTTTTTTTTTTTATAAATCTCTTTATTAACATTTTGGCAGTTAACAAGGAAATATAAAGAACATATCAAAATCATCATCATTGAATCCGCCAGTTATAATCACCACCCCATTTCCCACCCATCCCACAGTTGCATAGCTGTACATAAAAAAAAATATATATATATATATACATACATAAATACATAAGTGAATACATACATAGTATATACCAATTTAATTTCAATAAGGTGCACAAGAATGAAAGCATAATGGAGACCATGCTGTGCTGGTGGCCAATATGAGAGCAGAGTCCAATAGAAAAAAAAAAGTCCCAGTCACTCCAATATGAAAGGGTGTGACCGATCAAAATGGGAGTAGATGTACAGAGATCTCCAGAGTGCTGGCAAGAAATCAGTCATCAGCCGTAAGGCATCAAAGGATCTGACCTCATAAATCAAGAGGATGACAAATAGCCAGGTCAAACAAATAAGAAGACAAAACAACAGACAATACACCCAGAGTGGGTGAAAAAAAAAAAAAGATAAATAAATAAATAAAATATAATAACTAAATTAAAATAGTAATAATAATAATATTAAAAAAGGAGGGGAAGGGGTAAGACAGAAGAGAAGAAGAGAGCCCGGTGCTGTATGGATAAGTAATGAGTACTCAGCCCAATTCATATCACTGTTCATTCCAATTCGAAACATCTAAACTGTCATAATAGACTAAGAAGGGAGTCCACATCTTGTGAAATTTCTTCAAGGAGCCTCTCAGCGTAAATTTTATCTTTTCTAATTTCATGTGCAACAGTATGTCCTTAATCCATCTGCTATGGGAGGGTGGGGACGGGTGCTTCCAATTAAGAAGAATTAGTCGTCGTGCAAGTAAAGTAGTGAATGCGATAAAATCATACATGCTATTACTAAAAGCTACACCATCTGGTCTCACACCAAATATAGCAATGAGTGGATTGGGGTCTACAGTTATACCAAAAATCTCACTGAATGATTTAAAAATTCCCTTCCAAAATATTTCCAGAGCTGGGCAAAACCAAAACATGTGAGCAAGAGTGCATGGAGAGTAATTGCATCTATTACATGCAGGGTCAAAATTAGAAAAAATCCTGGCAAACCGGAAGTTAGTAATATGTAGACGATGTAGGACTTTAAACTGCATAAGGCCATGTCTAGCGCAGGGTGAGGAGGCATGGACTCGGTTAATCATCCCATCCCATTCAGTCTCTGAAAAACGCTGGTTTAAGTCCTGCTCCCAAGCTTGCCTGAGGTAGTCAAGCATCTGAGGATTTATAGAGCTAATCATCGTGTAAAGTAACGATATTAGCCCCTTGGCAGTGGGGTTAAAGTCAAGGAGTTTGTCAATCGGTGACATTATTGGCAGATTAGGAAATGAATAAAATTTTTCCTGTACAAAGTGTCTGATCTGTAGGTATCGGAAAAAATGAGTTCTGGGAAGGTTGAACTTTTGGCTAAGTTGTTCAAAAGAGAGGAAAGTGTTATTAGAAAACAAGTCTTTAAAGCATTTGATACCGTTTCTATGCCACAGTTGAAAAGCTGCGTCCGTATTAGAGGGGATAAAGGCTATATTAAAGCTAATCTGCAACTCACGGGTAACTGGTTCGTAGTAAGCGGATGGTCACCAGCTGGAGGTAAACTTATTGGAGGCACATTCAGCTATTGGGAAGCTTCTTTTCACTGGATATGATTGGGCCCAAACCTTACATATAGGATCGCTTATGGATCAGCTGGGAGGGGATAGCTGTTGTATTTGTATTTTATTCTCTTTGCAGAGCTTGGAATCTCAGAACCACAAAACGAAGTAGAGTTGGCAATTTCATATTAGCCCTCGCATCACCTCAACACTCTGACCAATCCAGGCCGGTCCAGGTTCACACACATTGTGTCCGATAGTTTAACTGATCTCAATTAAGGCGGGGATGATCCTGCAGGGCATGGCCCACAGTCTCTTCGGACAGAGGGATGAGGCATAGTATTTTAGCCATTGCTGTGATCCCAATTCAATTTTTCGTTGCAGGTCGGGTACTATTCGGTTTGGATAGACAGACGATCATTTTGATTGGAACTGAATCATCCGTGATTCATTTGATGACTGGAAGGCCTTTTTTTTTATTACAGGCCTTAGTGGGTTGGTGACTGCCAGCCATGCTGATCAGAACATCCCTTCTGGCCCTATGGTCAGAGGTCTAACAGATAATATTCCCAACCCGTCACAGAATGGGTGGGACGTATCGAAAAGTACTGCCCAAACTATGCCAGCAGTCTCGAAGTGTGACTTCCAGGGGTCAAGTTACTCCAGCTGTTCTCTCAGAGACCACTGCACTGACCCATATCCGATAATTCCGTTATGAGAACCATTTAGAGAGAACAGCACCACCCTCGACTCACTTCCTTTAAGTACATTGAGAACGTGCAGGTTTCACAGGAGAGGAGGTAGTGTCTGTTTGGACTTCAGCTGAAACATACAACAAATAGGATATACTATTTTTGCATGTAAGTACACACAGATGGGCAAACGGTCTCATGGATTAGTATAAAATCAATGCAGCTAATGACGTGGTTGTGTTAAACAGTACCGCCAATAATTTACGTACATGGAAAAGATAATTAGGAAAAGATTGATATTCGTTTATATCGGGGTATACTTAAAATAAAAAACAAAAAAAAAACAGGTTAAAATTGATTGGCGGGCGTGATAATATGCCAGGGCCATAGAGTGGATTTTATTTACCTGCTCCTTTCACTCTTCTTCTTGTCCTGATCGTGACATCAACTCAAACAAATAACCACTGAATATTGCATGTAAATACGCACAAATACTGGGCGTTGTTTAAGATAGACATTCTATATCATTAAGCTTGTCGTGTAAGTCACAAATATCTAATACTCTTTAATTTTTAATTTTCAAGGGTGTAGCACGCACTAATAAACCAGGTCAGCATAGGCGGGTATGTAAGTAACAACAATCATTTGCAATACTATTTGGGTGTATATCGTTACACAATGGTTTTCCTGCCGGTTTAGACTATATTAAACTGATTGGACACGCTACGTCCACTACTTTGTTCTGGGAGTAATTTAATACACTTGTCCAGTCACCTTGGCTTTCAGTATACTGCTAGATACAAAAGTAATGCACTAATACTGCATGTAAGTATGCACTAAAATACTGCGTGTAGTTTAGACGCACGTGAAGCTTAACTTTCTCCTGGGTTCCTGATTTTAGGAGTTACGTGGGTCTTACGGTAGCGTACATACTGCATGTGCGTAAGTACAGCACTAATCTGTGTGTAAGACGCATAAATACTGTGTGGTAAAACGCACTATACTGCGAGTAGACGCACTAATTACTGTCGTGTAAGTTGAGGCTAATACTGCGAGTAAGTACGAGCTTAATTACCAGGGGTGGGGGGGGATGGCCATCTGGCGTACCGGGCGGATGCCGGTGGGCCCGACGCACAGTTTTTGGGCCCGGCCCAGGGGGTGGTATAATTTAACCAAAGAATAAGTGTATTATAAATCTTTTTGTCGATCTCGAGGCCCATTTGGGAATTCTTGAAGGAACATTGGGCTAATCCAATGAAATCTCTCAGCCCTCCTCGGTCCCGCCCTCCCCGGCCTCTTGACCAAAGTTATCAAATTTTGCCGTTCGAGTTGGCCGAATGGAGAGGAGCAAGATGGAGACACGGCCCAAACGAAAGGGGGGCGCTGCCAAAATTCCACGAAAAAAGGCTTAAAAGCTCAAGTCGATGCAGCAAAATGCAGCAAAATAAGTGACATGTTTTGCCGTTGCTTTCCACTAGTTTACCTGCGGCGCGAGTTGCTGCTGCCAGGATCGAAAAGAGCGCGCAGTTCAGGGGGAGTCGGAGGAAAGGAGCAGAGGAGGAGGAGGAGGACGGAGGGAGAGACGTGACACAGGGCAGGGACAAGATCGGGAGGAGGTCAGATTAGCTCGCTGTAGCCCAGTACAAGTATCAATATAAGGAGATGAGCTTGTGTTGTGAGAGAGAGAGACGTGTAGCCGTGTCCAATTCTCAGGCTGCAGCCTAAAAAGGCTGGCATTTGTAGAACCGCGGCGACGAATGCAGTCTTCTTTTGTCCGGATTTGAAGCTGCAATCGGTGCACTTCGTAGCCCAAATCCCAAGATTCATTGGCACGGTGACAGTTTATAAACAGCCGGAGTTTTACGTGTTCCAACAGCGGATAAATTTGTTGAAATGATGGAAATATCAGCGGCGTATCATTATCAGATGCATGCTGCAGTTGTTTTTGCGTTTTAGCTTAACAATGAAGAATTTAGAATAGAATGGTTTGAAGAACGTTGTTAAGACACTGCAATACCTTTCACTGGGCGAGGTGTAACATTTTCCATATTTTTCTGTTTTTAAGTTATGGTCGCGACTGAGCCTGCACAATAGGGGGCAAGTTTACTGTAACTGTATGTTTATGTTGGAAGAATACAGTTTTCCTTAAGGAAATCATTCATTGTGTGTTTCTTCATATTGCATTGCAGTACCCTGTTTAAAGTGAATCATTAAAAAACAACTATCAGTACTGATACTTTATGTTAATAGATAAGAGGAGGATAATAATCAGTAAGAATGCTTTTGAATTTCTTAGATATAGTTGTTGCAGTATTCTCAGTGGATTGAAAACGAAGCAGATGACAGAATGCAATTAAAACACGAAGAGTTACATGAGAAAATTAATTATAGAACTTGAGCTAGCATGCAGTCAAAGACACTGAATGACAGAAATGATAACAATGAAAATGGTTTTTGGAGATGTGTGTAATATAATAATAATAATAATAATATATAAATATATAATAAATAAATAAATAATAATAAACGTCAAAAGGTTAGAAAAAGAAAAAAGAATGAATACAGAGACATCTTCACTCAGTTATCTGGAGAAACTAGGCCTAAAAGTGTGCAAATTGCTCAACATAGGAAATTATTACAAGACTTCAGAGTTAAAACAATGCATAATATAATTAGCCTATAGACTTTTGTGCACAACCTTGTCCGTGCTGGTTTGAGGTGTCACCCTAGTGTGTGTGTTGTGTGTGTGAGGAAGCGAAGGAGAGAGAGAGAGAGAGAGAGAGAGAGAATTGTCTTTTAGAAGTGTTTTCAAATAATGCTATGCGTAGAGTTGTGTCTAACTTACAGTGTTATTTTCAGCTTTCAGAAAATTGATAAATTTTGCAGGTGTTACAGCTTACAGTTATATTATCATATAATTTAGTAAGACATTGCTTTGCTGAAAGGATATTTATCATTGGTAGGTACCAATGCTAGTGAAATTAACATTCCTTGCCTTCTCTCTTTCCTCTGTGTTAGTCAAGCCAGGCTGTTGCAATTAGAAGTGGAAGAGTCACAGGAGATCAGCAGTTATAGACTACTTAGCCGCCCTCATTCCACAAAGAGGCAGGCTTCTTAAGTTTCCCCCAAACAGGATCCACAACCCTGTCGTCCAGAGGCTCTTCACCAGAACGCATGACATGGCATGGAAATGGGCTGACTTATTGTGGTCAACACCAGCTTTATTTTGTTTGTTTGCTGGCTTTTAGCCAGCCAAATGAATCCAATATTTCATTAGAGGCAATGACAGACTGGAGGCACGTTGACACAAAGAATAGAAGAGCATGAGAGAGGCCATGGCAACAAGACATGTGTGCTCGAGGCATATTTTCCTGACTGCTCCAGAGCAAGCATTGGTCACTCTCCTTGAGGGACGACAGAAAATGGAAGGGCACCGTGAGCAGTTAAGAGAGACGTCATGGCTTTGGAACGTGCAAGTGGAGGTTGTGAAAGTCATAGGGAAGAGAGGCTAAGCTACGGCAAGAGCACATGAGCGCATACACCTTGACAACACAGTTCTCGATCATGGCAATTCCTCGAATTAATTAATATTGTTGGGTAAATATGATGTGTGCTTGAAAGAGCACCTCAGCAGTTGTAATTGAAAAAAGCAAGCAGATCCATGCTTCGGGCACACAAGGCAGAGGGGCTCTCTGATCACCCTCCTGTCAAACAACGCTTTGAAAGCCAGTAATCAAATGCCTATCAAGCATTTAATAGAGAGCATCTCTGCAAGACATCAAGAAAGCAGGGTGTTTTCTGGTGCAGCTTGACAACTACTCAAGATAATACGGAGAGATCAGTGTTTTCTGTGATTTTGAGGTATGTCACGGATGCATCCATGAAAGCTGGTTGCAGTCTACAATGGCAGCACAACTACAGTAGTCCTTTGTGACTCTGTTGACTGCGTACTGGAACGCTGAAGTTGGACATAGGCCGGTGCATCAGCAAACTCCCAGATGGAGCATCTAATATGCAGGGTCATAACAGAGGTTCTCTGGCATTAATGGCATCCCAAAACCCTACCATCAGCATGTGTGGTTGCTATTCACAAGTCCTTAACTCGGTATTGTCCGATACCACCCATAGCGCCATTGAAAGTGCATCACTATTTGATTGTTGAACGACATTGCTGTATTCATCAAGGAATCATAGCAAGAGTGGAATGTGTGGGAAAACCGGGAACCAGGACAGAGGCACAACGTTTCACCAGTTTTGAGAAACAAGATGGTGGGCCAAAACAATGATGCCCTGAGGAAAGTTTTTTTGGAAACTACGGCAGACCTTCAATGACGGCCTTTTGTTGAAGTGGTGTCCAACTCTCTGGCCATCATGAAGCTGAAGACACTTGCATCAAATGCACGAAACAAAGCTAGAGGATACCGAGATGGCTTATCCGATATGAGACTGTCTGACAGCTCAGTTATTTCTCCGGATTTTGAGATCAAAACCTCACCACTACAAAATACCTAACAGACCGGCGGAATGGAAATCCTCTCAGCATTGAGGTCACCACAACACAAGATTCACTGAAGAGATAGCAAGGATTTTCAGCGTCAAAGAATGCAGCTGACTGTTTTGTCATTGGGCAAATGAAAAGCTAGAGGAGCCAGGAATGAACTAAGGTTTGAAGTGGAGGCTGCAATTGCTCAGAAAGGGTGAAGAGGAAGAAAGTCTTGCCAGGGAGATGGCCCAGGATGAAAGCTCAGTGTTTCAGAAAAGGCCTATGAGATCAATGTTCACCACCAGATTATCGATACAAGCGGTTGAGCCATGCACAAAGATTCTCACCCATGGCACCTGTATGCAGATTTATCCCTCTACCATCTAGAAACTCCACCTTATCCACACCAGTGCTCTCCCTGAATCTGTCATCTGAAGGGTCAGCAAGTGCCGTAGTTGGTGTAATGAAGCAGGGCATCTGCCTACCAATTCTACAAAGTCGAACTGAGAAACTTGGCAGCAGCAATGGAACTAGGCTGGTAGCAATCACCCTTGGATGACTTATGCAAAAACTCAGAGCAGGTTGAAGAGGATCAGATGATCAGAAGAGATGGACATGATAAGCAAAACTGTGCCTCTTGCAAAGAGTGCCCCCTGTGCTGCTACAAAGTCCTTTCAGATTGAACATGCTGACTCATCATACCCTCTACTTGGTTTGGCATACAAGTTTTTGCTGACCCTATCAGTAACTCAGGTACCTGTGAGCGGATCATTTTCAAACCCTCCACTACATCAAAAAACACTGAGGAGTAGCCGTCCGCCAGCAAACTGGAAGCCTTCATGTTGATGGCCACTGAAAAAGGCATGTCCCTTGTGTCCCTTGATACTGACAACAGTGATTGAACCAGAGTTGGCCCAGAGAAGACTGAATTACGAAGAAACTACTCTTGTAAGGTGAGATTTATGATATATAAATAAAATTTTGTTCATAGTTGAATTTAATTACATTGTTGACAGAAAGTAATGTGATAATTGCTTTGTTCCTGCTCTCTCCTCTCCTCCCTCTCTCAGGGTGCCCTGCTGTTTGAGTTGTTCAAGTTCATTCAGTCAGTTCATTCGTGTCATCATCAATTCAGTTTCCAATTGCTTGCTACCATATTGTTCTTGAGGATTATCGGATGGCTAATCAACATTTTCTTCACCGGAATGTACTAGTATATCAGAACTGTTGTCTAGCTCTATTTCTTATTTTAGTCATTTGCCCTGTTAAATGCAATTGGTGTGTATCGCTTACTTTTCTTGTCTTGCCAATCTTCCTTTCTCTTTAAGGCTGATCTGTCCCCCAGGGATTGTCCAGGGATGTGCCTTTCATGGTGTGGGACTTCACAGGCTTCTTCACATTTGTAAGTTTACTATACTGTATTACTGTTTATTGTGTTCTTTGCTGACACCCCTGGATGGTCATTAAAGCCCCTACTTAACTTTTTAGAGAGATTGTAATGAATGCAACCATCTATTATTGCATTATTTTAAAGACAACAATACTGTCAGTGTAAAAGTTTTTGGTCTCATCCTCAAATTCTCTGACCCATCTGGCCCTCTTTCTTCCACTTATGGGCATATTTGGAGTGAAGGTCTAACCTTTCCTGAGTGGAGTTTACATGTTTCCTTTTCTATCATTGTGAGTTTACTAAACAGTTCTTATTTATAATATTTTAATTCCAGTTTTAATTAGAAAGACATTATCAGATGAATCAGCAATATCTGACGTCACCTCGCTTTTTCTGTCTTCATCAGAGCAGCAAGGTCCATGCAGCCTTTGTCTCAGCATATGCAAGTACAAAATATTATCTCTCTGTCACCTAACATTATTAAATATACCTTAATGATTCCAGCTCTCTTTCTTTTTCTTATCATATATGCAATCTTCTCTTCTATCTTTTTCTCTCTCTCATCTCTCTCTCATACTTTAAGTTCCATTTTGGTGAGAAGAGCTCCACTTTTAATTCAAGTTTGGTAATCTTTGACACTTTGAAAAAATTTTAACAAGTCTCTGTAGAAAGTGATAGAGTGTATCTTTTTTTTTAACATGGTTACCTCTTCCACGTAGGCTGCTGCATTTTATTTTAAATTTTTGAAACAATACAATGTGCACTATATCCTCTGGTATGTCGTATGCCTTTGGCATATTGTAATAAATATCATGGTGGACCGCCCATGACCAAATGCAGGGCCGTATTTTGGTCCAGTCCAGCCCTGGCTAATACTGCTGTAAGACACACTAATACTGTGCGTGTAAGTACACACTAATACTGCGTGTAAGTACACACTAATACGCGTGTACTTTGCGTGCTTACATTACACCAAAAGAAGAAGAAGAAGGAGGCAGAGCTCCTGGACAGTGGCTATGCAAGTCTGCTCGTACAGGAAGTAGTCAGTTGAAGGCAGGATAGCCGGGTTGCGGAGTCAGAGCAGCGTCGACCAATCTGTTGGGAAATACAGAGACATTGTCCGTCCTCTGGAGAACACCTGAGGAGCAGAAGGTCATTAGTTTTACGCCAGAATGCATTGCTCTGAGTAGCACAGGTGAAGATGTAACTAGAATAAAATTTATGTAAGAATATAATATATAACAATGTATATAATAATATTAAATCTTACTTAGATATATAATATATATAATATATAATAAAGCTTTTACAGCGGTGCCTTGAGCTCCGCCAATATCACAAGTCCACAGGGTGAACATCGGTTACACAGAGTCCTAACCAAACAGAAACCTTCCTGAACACAAACACACACATGAAGGATCATCTAGAAGGTCTTTCAGAGACGATCAGACGGTAGTCCATTGTGTTTATCATCGGTAATTGGTGTCCATCTGGACTCGCAGATGGAGATTAGTTAAGTCGAATTCTTTTCTGGTGCAAAACATCAAATGGAACATTATGTTTAATATTGTACATGGTCCTTTTTAAATGAACTTTAAATGAATAATAATAATAATATTAATAATAATTTAATAATGAAGAATATAACTGGATTTATTAGTATATGGAGATATATACATAATAATAATAAATTTGTTTGATCAGAACAACAGATAGTTAAGGTCCAGATCTGAGGTTATTGAGACTTCCTCTTGTCTGGCTCCTCAGTTATAGGATATAATATCTGATCGTTGTAGACGATAATTAAATCTAGTATTTTATATTTGGTATTATTTGTTTCTTACGGGATCAAGCCTCAGCAGGTATTTAAAGTTGGAAATGCTTGTGAGACAGCAAATATAGCAGGAGTACATCGCCTCTATCTGAGGCTTTTTGTGTTTGTATAAGTGAAAGTGTGGTTGTAGTTTGCTGGCAGTGGTCCACGTTAGGAATCTCGGTCACACTATGATCAGCTATTCCTACCAGATACACACACATCGATCACACATGCGGGTCCAGACGGGAGCTAAATCGAAATCACTATTTACACCAAGCATACTTCCAAGTACCCAGGCGTAGATGCAGAACGAGAGATCAGAGGACAGCTCGTCAGCAGAGGAGTTCGACTCATGCAAGTCTGGCAAAGAACCACAGAGGAAAGGAAATGATGACAATCAGTCTTTAGAGGAATACTATGCTTGACACAAACAGAGCATTCATCTGATGGTCCTACATATCTTTAAAAATATGATCTAAGTCCTGGCAGGCTCGTAGTGAGATAGACAGAAAAAACAAAATAAACGGTGAAAGAGAGTATGAAGTTTTTCGTTTCCAGATAAAACTATTTTTCTACCACATGTTCCTCCAGAAAACATGGAGCGTTCCCACTTCTGTTTAGCTCTTTGAATCGGCATTTTTAGTTTTAAAGCAGAATCTGCTGCAACCCACTTTAAAAATAGAAACTGTAGACTAAATCCGCTGTGGCTCAGAATGGGTGGCATCATTTCCTGTTTTTCTGGACTTTAGGGTTCAGCCCGCTGAGAGCGATAACTTCCTATTGAGTCAGGTTTGGGTGGAGGGATTTTTGTTTAAAAGAAAAATCCAAGATCGTTTTCTAAACTGTTTTATGAATTTTGTACAAGATAGCAGCCTTGGAATATCACATGTATATAGCTAAGGACAACGTTAAATCATCTGATATATGCGCAGACTGAGCTTCTACACTATTAAGAACAATGTGTATCATTACCTTAAACGGAATAGAAAGCTAGTGGCACAGTTTTGACACTTGACAAGCCGACGGTGACTCCCTCCTGGCGGGTCGTCAACCCCGCTACTCTTGCGGCAGTGACCACAAGAAGTCGCGCAGTTTGGTGCACCGCGTAGGGTATCGCAGGCTAGCTGTTCCATCAAAAGGGAACGTTCTAATTCCTTCCTCATTTGGATCTTATGCTAATTCTGTCAACCTTTACAGACACGACTCCTGCATACACATAACCACCACTGCTTCCACGCAAGGAGCGGTCACATAGGCCAGACCAGGCCTAAAGGCCGGGGAGGAATAAGCCAATGCTAAGCCCACGAGCGCTCGCATTGAGTCATCTCACCGTGGAACAACAATCATTTACTTGATACATTCAACCTACAATGACGAAGTGCACTAACTGGGAGGGTTGGACATACGCAAGGAACCACTGGCATTCAGACGTAATGCACAGTAAAAACTGGGCTGAGAGCAGACAGTGCAACTGAATGGCTTGACAGACAAGAAGCAGTAAAATGTTCATTATTTTTCAAGTCCCTGTTTGTCCAAGATCGAAACAATTTCTGTTCAATGATTTCTTCCAGTCTGGATCTAAAACAGCTGAAACTTCTGTCTGCTTTATTTTTTGTCTTCTGAGCAAAAATTAATATTTAAACCCAAAGTTTTCCTGAATCTCTCGCCACGTAGCTTTTGTGGGTTAAATTTAACTGAAAGTAAAAAAGGAAAATGAAACTGAAGTGTAAACATGAACATCTGTGTGTGCTGTGGGTAAAAGTGGTGGCTGGTGGACCCTGCTTGCTGGTACCTGGTCAAAATGAAGAAGACATACGTATCGCAAGCGTGAGGGTCGCCCTGGGCCCTCTGGGCGGTCCTGGTCCAGGAAAGGTCCGCACTGTTCGCACTGAGGCCCCGTCCTGTCATGGAGGCAGCCGTTCGCAGACGCCGCCGCTGATTGCCCGCCAGTCCGCTGTGAACGAGCTTGGCCATCGAAGTGAACAGTCCGAGTGGCCGTGACATTACATCCTGAGGAACACAAAACACCAGGACAACGATACAGACTGAACATTTCACGCTCAGAAAGCAGAAATGAAACGAAATTACGTCTACGAGAGAAATCTGTCAGAGTCAGCAGCTGATCAAACTGCTTTAATCCTGAACAGAGAACAATGTTTTCTGAGATGGAAGAAGTCTTCAGAATACCCCAGAACCACATGGACACTATGGAGAAGGCAGCCTGAGAAAGATGGAGCTCCTGGCACAGGGTAAGTGGAAAACCAGCTCTCAGTCAAAACGGTGGTGGCAGCATCAAGAGGGGCGGAGCTAAACACTATGACAAACTTTGAAACAAAGAGGCATGAGCCTGTAGATCTTTCAGCAGAGCTAACTGAAAGTCTGCATTATTCCATCAACAAAATAATAGATCTGTAGGAATCATAACAGGCTGTGTTTGATCATTGTGCACTGATGAGAATAATGATCATAAATCCATCTAAGGTGCTTGAAAGGGAAAGCAGCTGTGGAACATCTGTGATAACATAGAAGAACGGTAAAGGACTGAGCTCTAAAGAACTATTTATTGGTGATTTAACTTTTATTGTATACACAAACTGAAAAACTAAATCACTGCTTTTACTCAGAAACAATCAGAAAACAGGAAGTTCATTTACTCCTGCAGATGTCGGCTGCGTTGTCTCCTCCAGCCTCCACGGGGAGTCGTGGGTGGGAAGTCCTGACCAGTGCCACAGTTTCTTCCGGCCGTGTGTGCTGACAAACATCGACCATGAACCTGGAAGCAGAAAACACGCCTGGATTCAGGAAGAAGGTCCCGACTTCTGAGCTGGAAAACTCAGAGTTTAGTTTCAGGTACAGCACATCAGAGAGACCTGTGTGGGTGTGTAACATATTAAATATATCAATATATAGATTACACACTGTAAACAAATAATAAATATACATAACACACACATAGATATACAATTATTACACCACACACATATAATATAGATTACACACATAACAACCGGAGCTGAATAAGAGGAAGCTTCAGATGACTGAGTGTTTTCTCTGACTGCAGCCGTTCACAGAGAAACGTTCATGAGATGAATTCCTTCTTATTCGACATGAAGCATGGACTGCTGTCAGAATTAACAGCTTTTTCTCAGTTGCTTTGGTTCATTTCTCAGAATCAGAATTGAAATTCTTCTAAACTACTTGGTTCAATTTCACACATTGGTCACTCGTTCACACCAAAAGCAGTTTCCTCATTTCTTCTCTTCAAACCAGCTGTAAATGCTTTGGTTCATCCATGCAAATGATTCGTCAATTCTCTGCTGTTTCCTCCGTTTACTAATTGTTATGTCATGTTTTGGTCTAAATTATTCTAATGATCTCGTTGAAATAATACACCTCCACAACATTTAGCATTTAGTTTCATCACATCAGTCTTACATGCAGAAATGTTCAACAATTGTCGAATATATCAGGATGTTTCTATACATTTCCATGAGAGGTTTTTTCTAAATCAGTCCTGAGTTGGTAAAACTGCTCCCAGGTGATCTTGACTTTCTATTCTCTAATCGAGGGAATGTGTGGAAGGGTTTTCCGGGTTTTCTGAAATCACTCAAAGACCAAGAGAAGATATTCATGATGTGGGAAGAGAATTTGTGTCCCAACAGACAGGAAGTCAGGAGGGTGAAGGAGCACTAAACTGGAATTCCCTACAGCACTGCATGGACAAAGTTCCCTCAGGAGGGTTGTCTATGTTCACATTTCTTACTTAGTTTTTTTTTTGTTTTTTCTTTGTGCTATGGCAGCAGTCTGTTTTCCTTTCTGTATCACAATGATGTGGCCTGTCATAAAATACAATACCAACAGTAAATTGAATCTTGTCCATCTCCTGGAAATCAATCTCCCAAATGCACTAAAAAGGGTTTTTGGGGGGGGGGAAACTTTTATACAAATTTTTACAAATAAAAACTGTTCATCAGAATTTATCATTTATCAGAACATCCCTCCAGAGAACACTGTTATAATGACATGACTCAGCAATCTGACCGTCTGATCCACACAACGCACCAGGACTGGTCATTCCTGAATCCATGACATGTTCACTGACAGATATTTACTGTGGAGAAGATGAACTAAGGATTCTGAGCCAGAGACTGCTTTAGCAGGGTAAATCCTGTGTTTATTTATTTATTATCTATTACTATTTGTATGAATTGTTTTGAGAAATGCACTTCCTGTTTTAAGCAAATGTCGGGGTGATTCGAGAAACGTACCAAAGACAAAAACTGTAACAGAAAGTGAAATCTGTTTAGACTGGTCACTGTGCCTTGGTTAGCTCTATTACTGGTGGGGTTTAGGGTTCTAAGGTTCCTACGGGTTTTCCCTACATGCCGCTGGGGTAAGACGTCCCACCGTCCTCCTTCCAGCGGCGGACAGTGGCCGGCGTGTCCGTTACAGAAGAAGCTTCCTCGGACACCATGTGTACATAGAGGTGAGTAATTTGTCCTCGGGTTTCTGCGTTCCGAGACAGCAGAGTGTCTCCCAGAGTGAAGAGACGGTGAAGTTCACCCGGATTGTTTGGTGAGTGTGATGAGATCTGACAGAAAAAAATGAAAATAAAAGTATAAATGATAACTGCAGGAGAAATTGTTGATCTAAACCTCAGTTTGTTTCTCTGCAGTCCACAAATCATTTTAGTATGTAGTCCTTTAAACTCACCATTAAGTTAATACAGGTTAACTCAGTTTCTGGATGCGTTACCTGGCTGTTTAAACCTGTAGTTAACCTGCAAGTTAAACCTGTAGTTAACCTGTATTAACCTGCTGTTAACCTGTAGTTAACCGTAGTTACCCTTGCAGTTAACCTTGTTAGTTAACCTGTAGTAACCTGCAGTTAACCTGTAGTTAACCTGTAGTTAACCTGCAGTTAACTTGTATTACCTGTAGTTAACCTGCTTGTTAACTGTAGTTAACCTGTAGTTAAACTGCATGTTAACTGCAGTTAACTGTAGTTTAACCCTGTAGTTTAACCTGCTGTAACCTGCCGTTAACCTGTAGTTAACCTGCGTAACTGTAAGTTACCTGTAGTTAACCTGCAGTTAACCTGCTCTTAACCTGTATTTAACCTGTAGTTAACCTGCCATTAACCTGTAGATAATCTGCACTTAACCTGTAGTTAACTGTAGTTAACCTGCTGTTCACATCATCACAGCTCAAACCTCAGCTTTGTATTTACAATTCACTCAGCAATAAGCCAATCAAGAGCAGGAAACCGTGTGAATGTCAGCCCTCACCTTGGATGTTGGGAGCGTACGGATTTTCAATTTTCAAACACGGGATCCAGAGCTTTTAGCACCCCTGGTGGACAAACGTAGAAGAACACTTGGATTCAATACGATAAAGACTTTATTAGTTAAATTTATTATCTATTAGTTTATTACTTTATTAATCCAGATAAAAATGATTATTTATTAATCCAGAGGAAAATGATTATTATTATCTATTAGTTCTTAATTACTTTATTAATCAGAGAAAATGATCATTTATTATCTATTAGTTTTATTATTTTTTAATCCAGAGGAAAATGATGAGATCGATTCCACTGTGAAAACTGGTGTGTTACTGGTGTGTATTTGTTGTGATAGTGTGTGTTAACTGTGTGTATTTTGGTGATAGTGTGGTGTTCTGGTGGTACCTCTCCATCTGTGGACGGTTCTGATCCGGAGTATCTGCTGTCACAGACGATGTCATTCGATGCGCTCGGGACCGATCAACTGACACTGATGGAAGTGAAGCGAACAAATCGTCTGCAAAGTTAACGGAAACTTTCCCAGCTCGCCCGAAATCCTTCGACGCTCAAACCAGCATGGCAGGCCGGACGGAAAGGCTCTGAAGAAAGGAGAAGGAGTGACATCACGGGATGAGAGAGCGACATCACAGGCAGAGAGAGTGACATAACAGGGCAGAAGAGCAACATCCCCAGGGAGAGGGAGCGACATCACAGGGCAGAGAGGGTGACAATCACAGGGCATGAAGGGAGTGACATTCACTTATTAACTTGTTTTTTGCAGCTGGATCTCTGCAGTGACTTTGACAGGAGATGGGGTTCCAGATCTGGTTCAGGTCAATAGTGCAGTAGTCCCAGTGGTCCAGGTGGTTCCAGTAAGTCCAGTGTCGATAGTCAGTGTCTGTATGTTCTGTAAGTCCTGATAAGTCATAGTCCAATAGTCCGGCGGTCCGGCAGTCCGTAGTCCTGGTAGTTCCGGTAGCCCAGTAGTGCAGTCGTCCTAATGGTGCAGTAGTCCAGTAGTCGGCGGCAGTCCAGCGTCTGGCAGCCCAGTAAGTCTGTAGTCCCTGTAGTCCAGTAGTCCAGTAGTCCGGTAGTCTAGTAGTCTGGTTAGTCTAGTAGTCCGGTAGTCCAGTTAATGTAGTAGTCCAGAGTTCCGGTAGTCGGTATCCATGTGGTGCAGTAGTCCAGTAGTCCCAGCAGTCCAGTAGTCCCAGTAGTGTAGTAGTCCCAGTAGTCCCAGCAGTCCAGTAGTCCGGTAGTCCAGTAGTCCGGTAATCCCCAGTCGTGTAGTGAGGGCCCCCTTAGGGGAGGGTCCTTAGTGCTGCCTGCCAATCTCATGTTTGTTTACTCCTTCTCATGACGTCATTTTTTGGATAAAACATCTGTTAAATGAAAACTGGTAACTTTTTTTCTGCTGGTCATCAGACTGACTTGACAAATTGAAATCACACCACCTACAACTGATGCAGACCGGCTGTCGACGCTCCAGCTGCGAGGACATTAACTCCCATTTTGAAGATCCAGTTTGTTGGTGTTTGTGTTGAGGGTAAATGAAAGCCTCGAGAAGATAAAGAATGTTTACTTCTGGCTGCTGGTTTGGTCTCCAGCTTTTAGGTGGACTAATCAATCTGGTCCAGCTACAATTCTGCTTGTTGGCTGCCAAGACTCGAACACAAGAATCTTCATGCACTCCCAGAAACGAGGAACTGAAACACCAGTTTTCCTCCAGTCATCATCATAGAGTTCTTCTTCCTGAGAGGGGGGCAGCGTACAGAAACACAGGATTATACAGTCCTGGACCAAATCAAACCCAATCCTTGTTGACTGAACACTGAAAGAAACGTTCTGATACATTTTAACCTGCTAAACAACTGAGAAGCACTGTGGAGCCTTTACTCTGGTTCTGACTTCAGTAAATCACAGTGACCGACCTCTTTGCTTTTGTTTCTCTTTTTCCTGGTAAGGTTTGTGGGGAGTTTTTTTCTGATCTGAAGGAGTCTCTAAGACAGAGAGGTGTTTAAAGGAGGTGAAAGCGCCTTTAGGCAATATTGTGAATTGTGTGATTATTGTTGCTGCATAAATAAAAGTGAATGTGCGTGACTCGCCTATATCTGGGCCGTGTGCCAGGGAGATTACTGCTGCCAGAACCCGGAAAAATGTTTACTCTGACCTCAGCTTTAGAAAACAGAACAGACCTGTTTCTGTTTCACAATTAACCCAGAAGGTCTTTCCTTGTTCAGACTCTAACTTCCAACTGTAAACTGCTTGAATTCTGCAGCGAAACAGTTTAAGTTGGTCCTAACAAATAAAGTTCTATCATTAAAATGAGTGAGTTTTTTGAAAGCAGACGTCTGTGAAGGTCTTCAATGACGAGGTAATACTGGTGGAGCTGAACCAGGGGTGTTGGTAGTCTGGGCTAAGTTACCATGCGGTGGATTCACCGGTGAGGAGGAGCTACAGTAGATATATCATGTAATGATATACAGTAATATGATTACAGTACAGGTAAGATTACATGCATAGATTTACAGTAAACACTGCTCACAAGGTCCCATGGATTTTCAAATGTAGCTGCAAAAATGGAATCTGATTCTGGATCAAACAGCAGCAGAACTTGTATTTTCATCAAGGATGTCATAACTACACATGATTCCTCACATCAAATCAGCAATCAGAGTTAGAGAAGCCAAAGTCTCCACCTCGAACAGGTGTGCAGAAAACAGAGTTAACCTTGAAGGTTAGAACAGGTGGCTGACTGGAACACTGTCTCCAGATTCCACTGGATGCTGACTGATGAACTCCTGCAGACAAGCACAAAACAGTCACACGGTAACCATGTTTGCACTCTGCAGTGTCGTCTGCTCTGATTGGATGGTTGGAACTCACGTTCTCGGACTGCCACCACTTCATCCTTCCTCTCAGGGTCGTGTGAGGGAATTTTTGAATGTATAATTTTCTGTTGGATTTGATGTTTTTCTTTTTCTTTAGATTATTTTGTTCAAGCGGTGGCTGTTGGGGTTGTTGTGCGATTGTATGGCAGCCGAAGTCACATGTGAACATTTCTGCTCCGTCTGAGAAAAATCCCAACCGATCAAACAACAGTTTATCAATATTTATCAGTATTTCAGTCAACTGTTGATTATTAGTAAAAGTTTTCATTTGAATCAGACTTTGATTGTTCTTTGTGCTGTTCCTGATCCAAATCAACTGAAACAGCTAAATATCTAAGCATTGTACTTTTAGTTCATACTTAAACTTGTAAACATATTTATCATATCATAAATGTTACTTGATCTGATCCTTAATGAATCTCCATCTTTGAGTGTTTTCCTGCAACCAGCTGTCATGTTCTGGAAAACCTTCTTGTTATTTAGAACATCTTTACTAACAATGTGATGTCAGAAAATGATGCAGACCTGAACTGAGAAAATGCCTTCTAAGCCCATCCCATGTTCCAGGTATCCCCATCCATTTCTAGAGCGTTCTAATAGACTTTACAAGTGAGAACAGCTGAAACAGGAGTTTCTCTCGTGAGCTGCTTTACAAAAAACTTTGAAATGCAGCATTTCTGAGACACTAAAGTAGAGAGAAAAAAAAGCAGAAAAATGCAGCGTGGAGGTGGAGAAGAGTGGAAATGATCCTGAAGGGTGAGAGAAACGAAGGAAATGAAGTGACAAGATCAGGACATGTTTCAGTATGAAAGGAGGAGTCGCAGCCGAAATACATCAGACAGACAGAAAGGCAAGTTCACGCAGCAGTTTGTACTCATATTCACTACTATCTTCATAATTTACACTCATATTCATATTTACTTCACTATTGTACTTCAACATGTTATCTTATATTTTATATATTGAATTCAGTACACACAACACACACACACACACACACCACACACACACACACACACACACACACACACACACACACCACAGCGCCCTCTCCATAACTGGTTTCAAGTTTCAATTCAGTTTTAATTTATACAAGTATAAGCGCCAGTTACAGGTCAATGTCTCAGATGCTTTCCAGAACCCATATGAACCCGCAGAGCAGCCCTAAGTAACAGTGGCAAGAAAAACACCCTTTAACAGGGTTAGGGTTTGGGTTAAGCTTAGCATCAGACTGGAGTAGAGAGCGAACGTCCAAAGAATCAGATAAACCCTAAAACACTGGAGTAAAGTTGATAAAATGCTGCTTTTGTGACCTAAATGTCTGAGTAATAAACAGTACAGATGGGAAGGCATGTAGTGTGTCTTTTGTGGTTTGTTTATAGTGGTTCATGGTGGTTGTGTCTCTTACGCCTCTTTGTGGGTTGTTTTGTGTCTCTTTTGTGGCTTGTTTTTGATGTCTCCTTGGTTGTTTTGTATCTCTGTAGTTCTAGGTGTCTTTTTGTGGTTTTTTGTTTTTTGTGGTGGTTTGTGAATTCAATTCAGTTTTATTTATCATAGCGTCAATGACGTCAAATTGTCTCCAACACTTTCCAGAACCCTACCAACCGCGCCAGAGGCTGCCCCAGGACGACAAGTGGCAGAAGAAAAACACCCTTTAAAAGGAAGAAATCTGGAGCAGAAACCCGGCTCTTTATGTGGGGAACCCATCTCTGCTGGAAGGAGGGTTGAGAGGGAC
>NC_067117.1:43282028-43332028 GCF_021347895.1 Acanthochromis polyacanthus
GAGAGGTAGAGGAGAGAGGTAGAAGGAGAGAGGTAGAGAGGTAGAGGAAGAGAGGTAGAGGAGAGAGGTAGAGGGAGAGAGGTAGAGGTGAGGGTAGAGGAGAGAGGTAGAGAGGTAGAGGAGAGAGGTAGAGGAAGAGAGGTAGAGGTAGAGAGTAGAGGAAGAGGTAGAGGAGAGAGGTAGAGGGAGAGAGGTAGAGAGGTAGAGGAAGAGAGGTAGAGGAAGAGAGGTAGAGGTAGAGAGGTAGAGGGAGAGAGGTAGAGAGGTAGAGGAAGAGAGGTAGAGGAAGAGAGGTAGAGGTAGAGAGGTAGAGAGGGAGAGGTAGAGGTAGAGAGGTAGAGGGAGAGAGGTAGAGAGGGAGAGGTAGAGGTAGAGAGGTAGAGAAGAGAGGTAGAGGAGGAGAAGTAGAGGAAGAGAAGTAGAGGTAGAGAGGTAGAGAGGTAGAGTAGAGAGGTAGAGGAAGAGAGGTAGAGGAGGAGAAGTAGAGGAAGAGAGGTAGAGAGGTAGAGGTAGAGAGGTAGAGGAAGAGAGGTAGAGGTAGAGAGGTAGAGAGGGAGAGGTAGAGGAAGAGAGGTAGAGGAAGAGAGGTAGAGAGGGAGAGGTGGAGGAGAGAGGTAGAGGAAGAGAGGTAGAGAGGGAGAGGTGGAGGAAGAGAGGTAGAGGGAGAGAGGTAGAGGGAGAGAGGTAGAGGTAGAGAGGTAGAGGGAGAGAGGTAAGAGAGGTGGAGGAAGAGAGGTAGAGGAGGAGAAGTAGAGGAAAGAGGTAGAGAGGTAGAGGTAGAGAGGTAGAGGAAGAGAGGTAGAGGTAGAGAGGTAGAGAGGGAAGAGGTAGAGGAAGAGAGGTAGAGGGAGAAGGGAGAGGTAGAGGAAGAGAGGTAGAGAGGGAGAGGTAGAGGTAGAGAGGTAGAGAGGGAGAGGTGGAGGAAGAGAGGTAGAGAAGAGAGGTAGAGGGAGAGAGGTAGAGGAAGAGAGGTAGAGGGAGAGAGGTAGAGGAAGAGAGGTAGAAGGGAGAGAGGTAGAGGGAGAGAGGTAGAGGGAGAGAGGTAGAGAGGGAGAGGTGGAGGAGAGAGGTAGAGGGAAGAGAGGTAGAGGGAGAGAGGTAGGAGGGAGAGGTGGAGAAGAGAGGTAGAGGGAGAGAGGTAGAGGGAGAGAGGTAGAGGTGAGAGGTAGAGGGAGAGAGGTAGAGAGGTAGAGGTAGAGAGGTAGAGGAAGAGAGGTAGAGGTAGAGAGGTAGAGAGGTAGAGAGGTAGAGGAAGAGAGGTAGAGAGGTAGAGAGGGAGAGGTAGAGGAAGAAGGTAGAGAGGGAGAGGTAGAGGTAGAGAGGTAGAGAGGTAGAGTAGAGGAAGAGAGGTAGAGGAAGAGAGGTAGAGGGAGAGAGGTAGAGGAAGAGAGGTAGAGGGAGAGAGGTAGAGGAAGAGAGGTAGAGGGAGAGAGGTAGAGGGGGAGAGGTAGAGGGAAGAGAGGTAGAGGAAGAGAGGTAGAGGGAGAGAGGTAGAGGAAGAGAGGTAGAGGAGAGAGGTAAGAGGGAGAGAGGTAGAGGAGAGAGGTAGAGGAAGAGAGGTAGAGGGAGAGAGGTAGAGGGAGAGAGGTAGAGGGAGAGAGGTAGAGGAAGAGAGGTAGAGGGAGAGAGGTAGAGGGAGAGAGGTAGAGGAAGAGAGGTAGAGGGAGAGAGGTTAGAGGAGAGAGGTAGAGGGAGAGAGGTAAGAGGAAGAGAGGTAGAGGTAGAGAGGTAGAGAGGGAGAGGTGGAGGAAGAGAGGTAGAGGGAGAGAGGTAGAGGGAGAGAGGTAGAGAGGTGGAGGAAGAGAGGTAGAGGAAGAGAGGTAGAGGGAGAGAGGTAGAGGAAGAGAGGTAGAGGTAGAGAGGTAGAGAGGGAGAGGTGAGGAAGAGAGGTAGAGGGAGAGAGGTAGAGGGAGAGAGGTAGAGGTAGAGAGGTAGAGGGAGAGAGGTAGAGAGGTGGAGGAAGAGAGGTAGAGGAAGAGAGGTAGAGGTAGAGAGGTAGAGAGGGAGAGGTAGAGGAAGAGAGGTAGAGGAAGAGAGGTAGAGGAAGAGAGGTAGAGAGGTAGAGGAAGAGAGGAAGAGATAGAGAGGAAGAGAGGAAGAGAGGTGGAGGAAGAGAGGTAGAGGAAGAGAGGTAGAGGTAGAGAGGTAGAGAGGGAGAGGTAGAGGAAGAGAGGTAGAGGGAGAGAGGTAGAGGTAGAGAGGTAGAGGGAGAGAGGTAGAGAGGTGGAGGAAGAGAGGTAGAGGAGGAGAAGTAGAGGAAGAGAGGTAGAGAGGTAGAGGTAGAGAGGTAGAGGAAGAGAGGTAGAGGTAGAGAGGTAGAGAGGGAGAGGTAGAGGAAGAGAGGTAGAGGGAGAGAGGTAGAGAGGTAGAGAGGTAGAGGAAGAGAGGTAGAGAGGTAGAGAGGGAGAGGTAGAGGAAGAGAGGTAGAGAGGGAGAGGTAGAGGTAGAGAGGTAGAGGAAGAGAGGTAGAGGGAGAGAGGTAGAGGAAGAGAGGTAGAGGAAGAGAGGTAGAGGGAGAGAGGTAGAGGAAGAGAGGTAGAGGGAGAGAGGTAGAGGAGAGAGGTAGAGGAAGAGAGGTAGAGGAGAGAGGTAGAGGGAGAGAGGTAGAGGTAGAGAGGTAGAGGGAGAGAGGTAGAGAGGTGGAGGAAGAGAGGTAGAGGAAGAGAGGTAGAGGTAGAGAGGTAGAGAGGGAGAGGTAGAGGAAGAGAGGTAGAGGAAGAGAGGTAGAGGTAGAGAGGTAGAGGTAGAGAGGAAGAGAGGAAGAGATAGAGAGGAAGAGAGGAAGAGAGGTAGAGGAAGAGAGGTAGAGGAATCTTTAAATCTTTAAAAGTGGAAACAAATTAGACCCAAACAATTACAGAGGCATCTGTGTCAGCAGTAACCTGGGAAAGGTATTCTGCAGCATCTTAAACACCAGACTGCAAGACTTTCTCAGAGAACATGACGTCCTGAGCAAAAGCCAGATTGGATTCACACCCAAACAGAGAACAGCAGACCATATCTACACCCTTCACACCCTCATCAATCAAAACGTCCACCAAAACAAGAAGAAAATCTACTCTTGTTTTGTAGATTTCAGAAAAGCATTTGACTCAATTTGGCATGATGGTCTGTTCCTAAAACTATTAGAGAAAGGTGTAGGAGGGAAGGTCTATGACATCATTAAAACCATGTACACACATATGAAATGTGCTGTAAAGGTGAACAACATGGAAACAGACTTCTTCCCCCAGAGTCGAGGAGTGAAACAGGGCTGCAGTCTCAGCCCCACCCTCTTCAATATTTATATTGATGAATTAGCTAAATCACTGGAACAATCTGACATTCCTGGTCTCACTCTGTCTGACACACAGGTTAAATGCCTACTGTTTGCAGATGATCTCATATTGCTGGCCCCATCAAAAGAAGCACTACAACAGCAACTGGATCATCTGCAAACCTTCTGTCAGACCTGGGCCCTGACAGTGAATCTGGACAAAACCAAAACCATGATATTCCAGAAACGACCCAGAGGTCAGGGAAACCAAACCAGGTTTTTCCTGGGCTCCCAAGAGGTGGAACACACCCTGAACTACACATACTTAGGACTACACATCACACCTACAGGGAATTTAACATGGCCGTGGATGATCTCAGAGAGAAGGGAAGAAGGGCTTTCTATGCAATAAAGAAATCTTCAAACATTAATATTCCCATTAGGATCTGGCTCAAAATATTCAAATCTATAATTGAACCAATTATTCTGTATGGTAGTGAGGTGTGGGGCCCTCTTGCAAATCAAGATTTTGAAAAATGGGACAAACACCCAACTGAAATCCTGCACACAGAGATTTGCAAGAACATCCTCAGAGTGCACAGAAATACCCCCAACAACAGCTGCCGAGCGGAGCTAGGCCAATTCCCCCTCTTAATTAGAATTCAAAAAAGAGCCATCAAATTTTATAAGCACCTTAAAACAAGTGACCCCAACTCCTACCACTACAAAGCCCTTCAATGCCAAGAGGAGAGCATGGAGAGGAGCCCCCTCAGCCAGCTGATCCTGAGGCTCAGCTCCTCTAACAGCACAGGACAAGCTCAGAACAGTTCTCACACAATCTGCACAAAGCAGATTATAGAAAAAGAAAAAGAACACTACATTAACTATTGGACATCTAGAACAAAACTCAAAGCAAACTTCAATGTTATTTGGCTCTAAACAGACAGTACACGGTGGCAGAATATTTAAGCGCCGTGACTGATGAGAAACTGAGAAAGACTTTGACCATGTACAGACTCAGTGACCACAGCTTGGCCATAGAGACGGGGAGACACAGACAGACCTGGCTGCCCACAGAGGACAGACTGTGTCAGCTCTGTCCACACAGACAAGTGGAGACAGAAACACACTTCCTGATTCACTGTACCAAATATGAACAGATCAGAGGCCAGTTCTTCTCCAGAATAAAACAGCACTTTCCCGACTTTGATTCTCTGCCTGAACAAACCAAAATGCAGCACATCCTTGGTGAGAACAGAGTCAGCAGCTTAGCAGCAGCTAAATATGTCAGCCTGTGTCACAGATTAAGGGACAAGCACAACAACTGTCACCACACCTGACAGACTGACCAATACTCTCAACACACCTGACAGACTGACCAAAAAGGAATCCACAAACTCTGAACTTTATGCTTGTTTTTTTTCTTCTCTTTTTTTTTCTAATTGCTATTGTTGATGTTGTTTCTTCTGTGTATTTTTTATATAGATATTGTTATTATTGCTGTTTTTGTTGATTGCCGTATATAATTGTTAATATTGTTATTTGCTTTGGCAATATTGTTGACATACAATCGTGCCAATAAAGCTTATTGAAATTGAAATTGAAATTGAGAGGTAGAGAGGTAGGAGTCATGAATGTGAGAAGAAATGTTATAGTGTCTCTTCTAGGGACGAATCAGCAGCGTTACTTTTATATTATTATAGTTTATTACCTCCGCCAAGGAGGTTATGTGACACGTGGCGTTTGTGTGTCCGTCCATCCGTCCATCCGTCCGTCTGTCTGTCTGTTAGCAAGATAACTCAAAAAACGGCAGGGCAGATTCACATGAAATTTTGAGGGGATGTAGACTATGGTAAGAGGAAGAGCTGATTTAATTTTGGTGGCAATCCGGAAAGGATCCTGGATTCTGGATCACTTTGAATTTTTTAGTATGTTTTAGTACAGTGATTCTGAAGCATTGGGCCACACCAATGGGCCTCTAGCGCCGACAAGTGGGCCGCAAAAAACTTTCAGTTCTGCACATGTGGGCTTGGAGAGGGCCACAGGACCGCAATACAGCTTCCCACCACTTGGTGGCAGTGAGACGTCAGCGAGTTGTTTACACACCCCAAAAGGAGCGACAGTAGAAGGGGTTAACTCATGGGTCAACTACGAAGGTCTCGGCAGCATTATGGAGAAGTTTATGAAAGGCCTGGACTGGCAGAACTGTGTTGGGGTGTGCAGTGACGGTGCAGCGTCAATGACTGTTAGGCACCGAGGCGTCATCAAGCAGACACTTGAGCGTGCACCAGAAGCTAAATGGACCCACTGTTTTCTCCACCGTGAAAGCCTTGCAGCAAAGAGGATGTCTAGTTTAAAATTGAACCAGAGGCCTAAACCTGATTACAGCTCATTTGAAAATCTCACTCTTAGTCTCTCTCATCCAAATTTGAAAGCTCAGAAACCAGTTTTATTTGTTGTTATATATCGTCCTCCTGCTCCTTATTCTGAGTTTTTATCTCAATTCTCAGACTTTTTATCTGAATTAGTGCTCAGTTCAGACAAAGTTATTATTGTGGGTGACTTTAACATTCATGTTGACGTAGACAGCGACAGCCTTACAACAGCTTTTAATTCATTATTAGACTCAATTGGGTTTTCTCAACATGTAAATAAACCAACTCATAGTTTTAATCACACTCTTGACCTTGTCCTGACTTATGGCTTAGAAATTGAAGAGTTAACAGTATTTCCCCAGAACCCTCTTCTTTCTGACCATTTTATGATAACATTTCAATTTAAAGTAAAGGATTGTTTAGCAGCTGAGAACAAATATCATTACAGTAGGTGTTTGTCTGACAATTCAGTATCTAAATTTAAGGAAATAATACCCTCACTGTTTACTTCAGCAACATTTACTGATAAATCAGAAGGCAAATATTATTATTTTACCCCCACAGAAGTGGATTATTATGTTAATAATGCTTCAGCCTCACTGCGTACAACTCTTGATAGTGTTGCACCTGTAAAAAAGAAAGTTATATCTCAGAGAAGACTTGCTCCTTGGTATAATTCCCAGCTGCGGACTTTAAAGCAGGCATCCCGAAAGCTGGAAAGAAAGTGGTATTCCACTAATTCAGAGGTAGTGTATGTGGCTTGGAAAAATAGTCTAGTAATCTATAAAAAAGCTCTTCATAATGCCAGGACAACTTATTATTCATCTTTAATAGATGAGAACAAGAACAACCCTAGGTTTCTCTTTAGCACTGTAGCCAGGCTGACAAAGAGTCAGAGCTCTGTTGAACCTTGTAATCCTTTAGCTTTAACCAGTAACGACTTCATGAGCTTCTTTACACAGAAAATAGTTATGATTAGAGATAAAATTAATCTGGCCCTTCCTACAAATGTCACAGATGCTTTTGAATTGGCTGTTAGACCTGATGAATCTTTAGAATTCTTCACTCCTATATGTCTCTCTGAACTAATTTCAACAGTTTCTACATCCAAACCATCAACATGTCTTTTAGATCCTATCCCAACTAGACTCTTCAAGGAGATTTTACCTTTAATTAATTCTTCAATGTTAGATCTGATTAATCTCTCTCTAGTAACAGGCTATGTACCACAGGCTTTTAAGGTTGCTGTCATCAAACCTTTGCTTAAAAAGCCACTTTAGATCCAGATGTGTTAGCTAACTATAGACCGATATCCAACCTACCATTTCTCTCTAAAATTCTGGAAAGAACAGTTGCAAATCAATTGTGTGAACACCTACAAAGGAATAATTTGTTTGAAATGTTTCAGTCAGGCTTCAGAGTGCATCATAGCACAGAAACAGCTCTAGTGAAAGTTACTAATGACCTTCTCATAGCATCAGATAATGGACTAGTCTCTATACTTGTTTTGTTAGATCTTAGTGCAGCGTTTGACACAATCGACCACAAAATTTTATTACAGCGTCTAGAATATTCAATTGGCATTAAAGGGACAGCACTGGATTGGTTTAAATCCTACTTATCAGATAGGTTCCAGTTTGTGCATGTCAACAATAACTCTTCTGAGCAGACTAAAGTTAATCACGGAGTTCCTCAGGGTTCTGTCTTAGGACCGATACTTTTCACATTATACATGCTTCCTTTAGGCAATATTATTAGGAAGCATTGTATTAACTTCCATTGTTATGCAGATGACACACAATTGTATTTATCTATGAAGCCAGATGAAACTGATCAGTTAGCTAGACTGCAAGATTGTCTTAAGGACATTAAAACCTGGATGACTTTTAACTTCCTACTGCTAAATTCAGACAAAACTGAAGTCATTGTATTTGGCCCCAAACATCTTAGAAACTCGCTTTCAAAGCAAATAGTTACTCTGGATGGCATCACATTGGCCTCCAGTACTACTGTGAGGAATCTTGGAGTTATTTTTGACCAGGACATGTCCTTTAACTCACACATAAAGCAAGTCTGTAGGACTTCCTTTTTTCACCTGCGTAATATTGTAAAAATCAGGAACATTCTGTCTCAGAGTGATGCAGAAAAATTAGTTCATGCTTTTGTTACTTCCAGGCTTGACTATTGCAATTCCTTATTATCGGGTTGTCCAAATAGCTCTCTCAAACATCTACAGTTGATCCAAAACGCTGCTGCGAGAGTACTGACAGGAGTTAGCAAAAGAGATCATATTACCCCTATACTTGCTTCTCTTCACTGGCTTCCTGTTAAATCCAGAATAGAATTTAAAATCCTTCTTCTGACATATAAAGTTCTTAATAACCAATCTCCATCATATCTTAAAGATCTGATAGTACCTTATTATCCTAGTAGAACTCTTCGCTCTCAAACTGCAGGCTTACTTGTTGTTCCTAGAATTTCTAAAAGTAGAATGGGAGGCAGAGCCTTCAGTTATCAGGCGCCTCTCCTGTGGAACCTGCTCCCAGTTTGGGTTCGGGAGGCAGACACCCTCTCTATTTTTAAGACCAGGCTTAAAGCGTTCCTTTTTGACAAATCTTATAGTTGGGGCTGACTGGGTGACCCACAGAGGTTCGGCTTGTGTCTTCATTGTACAGCTGACTCCTTCTTGGACGTCCCTTCGTTCTGCCTCTAGTCATGCTGCTATAGGCCTATAGGCTGCTGGGGGACTTTTCTTGACGCACTGAGCCCTTCTCTATCTACCTTTACATTTAATATGTATACCGTTATTGCAGTACATTCACTCTGTTTCCCCCTGTGCTATTTCTCCGAGTGTCCCTGGTCCCAGAGCTGGATGCTTCAGATCTGCGGTCGATGTTCCACCAGCTGGTCCAGTCTCCATCATGTCCACTGTGGGATGCTGCTACTGACCTTCCACCAGCCCTCTGCTTCCAATTCCCTTTTTCCACGAGTCAACTCTGCATCGCCTTCAATATACTGTTATGCTAACTTACATACTGTTTGAATTTTACTGCTAGCTATATAAGGAGTATGTTTAATGTCAGAGCCGTACATCATAAGAGTAAACTATGAGTCAGTTTTCAATGTTAGCTTATACTTTGTCTGTGTCACATATCCTGTCATGCATGTATTCAAATGTGTGTTGTGTTTTCCTTGCTTTCTCACCCCTCCCTCTTCTCCCATCCCTCCCCTTGCCCTCTTCTGTCCTTCTCAACCCGCCCGGCCAGCAGGCAGATGGGTCCCCCCTATTTAGAGCCGGGTTCTGCTCGAGGTTTCTTCCCTGTTAAAAGGGTGTTTTTCCTTGCCACTGTCGCCTTTGGGCTTGCTCTGGGGGTCAGGCATATGGGTTCTGTAAAGCGTCTTGAGACGATTTGACTGTAATTGACGCTATATAAATAAAATTGAATTGAATTGAATTGAACCAGAGTTCCAGGAGGTGATGGATGTAAGTGTGAAAACTATCAACATCATAAAAAATAATGCTGTTAACTCCAGATGTTTTGCTAAGCTTTGTGAGGACATGGACGCAGATCATGTCCAGCTGCTCTATCACAGTGAAGTGAGATGGCTCTCAAGAGGACTCGTCCTCAAGCGTTTGTTTGAGATGAAGAATGAGGTTTTATCTTTCCTCACTGGGAAAAAATCTCCCCTTGCACATTACTATACCAACACCAAGTTCACGGCTAAACTTTCCTATCTCTGTGACATTTTTCCACACATGAACCAACTGAACATCTCACTTCAAGGGAGGAATAGCAACATATTTTTTGTTGCAGACAAAGTTCAAGCTTTCAGGAGGAAACTTGCTTTGTGGTCTAAACGGACCCAGGAAGAGAGAATGGACATGTTTCCACTTTTGTCTGACATTTTGGAAAACTCTCCTCAGGTGAACATCAGTCAGTCAATTCTTCAGCACCTCACACAACTGGCAGAGAAATTTGATTAATACTTTCCACAAGATCCCAGAGAGGGACACATGTGGGTTGTGGACCCATTTTCAGTGGATCCCACTTTAAATGATGTTGCCTTACCCTCACATCTGGAATCACAGCTTCTGGAAGTTTCCACTGATAGCACTCTGAAGGGGCAGTGGGACAAACTGGACCTGGACTCCTTCTGGATTGTTGTTTCAAAGGAGTACCCCGTTCTGGCACTGAGGGCTTTGAAACTCCTTCTCCCATTCGCAACTACATACCTGTGTGAATCAGGGTTCTCCATTGTGGCCACAACCAAGACCAAAGCTCGAAACAGACTAAGAACATCATTGGAGGCTACCCTGAGAGTGAGCCTTTCCCCTATTCCACCCAGACTGGATCTGATCGTGTCTGAGGGGCAGGCCCAAGTCTCTCATTGAGAGGTGAAGATGAAATGGGAGTTGTAGCATGTTAAACTGGACTGTTGTGACTGTTGTTACTGATCATTTGTCACAGATTTGAAGAGCAACTTCTAGTTCTGCCGTGCAAAAATGAAGACTGCTAAATTGTCAAATTCATATTTCATATAATTTATTTATTTTGGTACAACAGAATTTTATTTATCAGAATTTCTCTTCAGTTTTTAGTCAGTCGAAATCTAAAAGTTTGGCTTGGAGCCATTTGCTGTTTTAGCAATTTGATTTGTTATAATTGCAACAATTATGTTGCAATGTGCAGGTTCATACACTTGACTATAAGTAAACGTCTTTGAGATGATTGCAGTGTATAAGATTATTTATTTCACAAGGTTTTAACTTGTTAAACTATAAAAGAACTTGACTTAGTTAGTGATTACAAATCGAACCAAGACTCTGATGAATTACAATGAAAGTGCTAGTATTTGGAAGGGTCCAGGGCCAGTTTACTCCAGGAAAACTGGGCCCAGAGGTTAAAAAGGTTAAGAACCCCTGTTTTAGTTTGTGGTCCAAAATATGATAAAAACATCATAGGTTAGTATGTCGTCCAACAAATTGGAGCAAGGTGTCCAGATCAACTGGTTAAGAAGGTGATTCATAAACAGAACTGTGTCAGAGATGCAGGTTTGATTCCAGCTCATGATCCTTTACTGCATGGGTTTCCTGTTTTCCTCTCTATCCTTGGCGGAGGTCTGCACTCTCTGAGTGCTTTTCTAGTTTGAGAGTGTGGTCTTTTGATTTCTCAGCATTTCTTCTTCATTTTACCCACAACCCCTTCCTTCTCTGTCCTATAGCTTCTGCTCTGAGCTGCATGTCTGCTGGGATTAAATCCCTGTCAGACAAACAGCCTCAGTCTTCTGTGTGAAACCTCTGCTCTCAGGTCTGAGCTCTGACTGTTGTGAAATGAACCTGTCAAAAGTCCCAACCAATAGAAAGCCAGGTATGATGTCGACCAATGAAACCACTGCTTCCTCCACCTGTTCCTGATGAGTTTGCCTGGAAAATCCAGACTGACTTTATTTATGTATTAATATAAATAGAAATAAAGGCAGTCTGGCATTGTGATGATAGGAGACGATTTCAAAAAGGAGGGGCTAACGAATGCAGCTTGAACGAGAAAGAACCAATCAGCGTAACACGGATGTGACGCACAAACAAATCGACCTTGAAGTCCATGTAGTCCAAACAACAACGGCATGCAGCCGAGAAAGTGTCGCGGTGAATGATTACTGCCGTTTTTGTCACAAAAATCTGCGAATACATGGGGTACTCTCAAGTACAACACTTATTTTTGAAAAGGCTACGCAACAAAAGACTCCTTAGAACGATTAGCGGTGTTAGGAATAACTTTAAATCGGAGCCAAACCAAGTCGGTGCGTATCTGTAAAAGTTGCTTAAATTTACTCACGTTTGGAACGGGATTTTCTTCTGTACAAACAATGGCAAGAAGCCGAAAGTAACGAGCCATCCACTGCCTCCTCATCGTCGGAAGATGACGCAGCATTAACTCCCGCCTCCCGTGCTATGATTGGTCATACCAAACTTTCCCGGGAGGGAAACGCGATTCAATTCGCCCAGTGCCAAACTGACTCTCCTGTATCTCCTAACATGGAGATAGGAGATTACATGGAGATTCAGTTTGGATTTTCCAAGCTACTGATGAGTGGTTACAGTGGAACCAGCCTCATAGGTTCCTGCCCTGAAACCTTATTATGTGTTTAATGTCCACAAGTTTGGAGTTAATACATGTGAAACTGTAGCAGGACAGTGGAGAGCAGACAGACAGACAGACTAGTAGAGCTGTTTGGTCTGTAGAGAAAGCACCAGAAATATGAATGGAAAACATTTTGAACAGATTCAGAACATATAAGGGATTCAGACGGCTGTTAGTCACGCTGGGGGCACAGAAAGAGAATAATAAAATGACTACAGAAAGAAGAAAACACATCAGTGCTCGTTTCTACGGCTCTCTGTCAGACATTAAACTGTAAAATGTGATATATCCGTTATATCGATGCTGGTTCATGCTGAACAGAATGAGGTTGTGGCTACGAAACCTGGAGTGGAGTTCATTTCATCACTCCAATATATCATTCCAACCAACCTATAGCTCAGTAAATATTCAGAGTATGACAGGTTTATTTAGAAATCTACCAGTGTCAGCTCACTGGGAGACTGAAGGACATGTTAAATGTCGTGTTCCCACGTTTATTTCCACACAGAACCTCTACCTGACCCCATTCTACTGCTGCTCACCCAGCACTGCTCTACATCTTCACCTGGGTTCCTCCCTGCTGTGATTCGATGGACAGAATATTTTCCTTACAGGTCATTCTGCCTTGATGAACCAGATTCCCCACCTTAGACCATCTTCAGATGTTTTAACAGCAGTGCATACTGACTGAGCTGGGTCTGTTCCTCTGAACTCACAGGTAGGGTCAGTTCAGGAGCTAAAACTGTGAAGCAACGGTTGAAATCCACTCATGTTTGTAATGTCTGGGGGAATGACTTCTCAGGTTCTGTCCAGTTTATGACGAAGCTGTACTGTTAGACGACAGGAGTGAAGTTATCACTGTGTTAACACAAAGCAACACAACAAAACACAACGTAACACAAAGTAACACAACGTAACACAACATAACACAAAGTAACACAACATAGCACAACAAAACACAGCGTAACACAACGTAACACAATGTAACACAACATAACACAGCGTAACAACATACCACAACAAAACACAAAGTAACACAACAAAACACAACGTAACACAACAAAACACAAAGTAACACAACAAAACACAACAAAACACAAAGCAACACAACAAAACACAACGTAACACAAAGTAACACAACGTAACACAACATAACACAAAGTAACACAACGTAGCACAACAAAACACAGCGTAACACAACGTAACACAACATAACACAGCGTAACAACATACCACAACAAAACACAAAGTAACACAACAAAACACAACGTAACACAACAAAACACAAAGTAACACAACAAAACACAACGTAACACAACGTAACACAACATAACACAGCGTAACAACATACCACAACAAAACACAAAGTAACACAACAAAACACAACGTAACACAACAAAACACAAAGTAACACAACAAAACACAACAAAACACAACATAACACAACATAACACAACGTAACACAACGTAACACAACATAACACAGCGTAACAACATACCACAACAAACACAAAGTAACACAACAAAACACAAAGTAACACAACAAAACACAACGTAACACAACGTAACACAACATGACACAGCGTAACAACATACCACAACAAAACACAAAGTAACACAACAAAACACAACGTAACACAACAAAACACAAAGTAACACAACAAAACACAACAAAACACAACATAACACAACATAACACAACGTAACACAACAAAACACAAAGTAACACAACAAAACACAACAAAACACAACGTAACACAACAAAACACAAAGTAACACAACAAAACACAACGTAACACAACGTAACACAACATAACACAGCGTAACAACATACCACAACAAAACACAAAGTAACACAACAAAACACAACGTAACACAACAAAACACAAAGTAACACAACAAAACACAACATAACACAACGTAACACAACGTAACACAACATAACACAACATAACACAGCGTAACAACATACCACAACAAAACACAAAGTAACACAACGTAACACAACGTAACACAACGTAACACAGCGTAACACAGCGTAACACAGCGTAACAACATACCACAACAAAACACAAAGTAACACAACGTAACACAACGTAACACAACGTAACACAACGTAACACAACGTAACACAACATAACACAGCGTAACAACATACCACAACAAAACACAAAGTAACACAACAAAACACAACGTAACACAACGTAACACAACGTAACACAGCGTAACACAGCGTAACACAACGTAACACAGCGTAACACAGCGTAACAACATACCACAACAAAACACAAAGTAACACAACGTAACACAACATAACACAACGTAACACAACATAACACAGCGTAACAACATACCACAACAAAACACAAAGTAACACAACAAAACACAAAGTAACACAACAAAACACAATGTAACACAACAAAACACAAAGTAACACAACAAAACACAACAAAACACAACATAACACAACATAACACAACATAACACAACGTAACACAACGTAACACAACATAACACAGCGTAACAACATACCACAACAAAACACAAAGTAACACAACAAAACACAACGTAACACAACGTAACACAACGTAACACAGCGTAACACAGCGTAACACAACGTAACACAGCGTAACAACATACCACAACAAAACACAAAGTAACACAACGTAACACAACATAACACAACGTAACACAACGTAACACAAAGTAACACAACATAACACAACAAAACACAGCGTAACAACATACCACAACAAAACACAAAGTAACACAACAAAACACAACGTAACACAACATAACACAGCATAACAACATACCACAACAAAACACAAAGTAACACAACAAAACACAAAGTAACACAACATAACACAAAGTAACACAACAAAACACAACGTAACACAACAAAACACAACGTAACACAACATAACACAAAGTAACACAACATAACACAACAAAGCACAACAAAACACAACGTAACACAACAAAACACAAAGTAACATAAACAAAACACAACGTAACACAACATAACACAAAGTAACACAACATAACACAACAAAACAAAACACAACATAACACAACGTAACACAACAAAACACAACGTAACACAACATAACACAACAAAACACAACGTAACACAACAAAACACAACATAACACAACAAAACACAACGTAACACAACAAAACACAACGTAACATGTCATTCTCTGTAACATGGAATTATAAATATAAAGTAAATATTTTCACATTTCTGAGGACTATAGGTCACTGTGAAATGATGCTGAAAATGTCAGATCTCTATCTTTTGTTGTTCAGAAGTTATAGAAGTCTGAAAATGGTTGAAAATTTCAAGTCTTAATTTTGGCTGCAATAATAGGGTACCCCCTACCTACTTCAAATGGCCATAACTTTGAAACTAATGACAATAAAGGATTCAAATTTTGGATTTTCCCATCATATATAATGTACTAAATGTATGTAAAAATGTCAGGTGGGAAGTTTTCTTAAAATTGGTTGATTTCATATGGAATGACCCTTATAAGAGTAATTTACACGTGATTTGGTATAAATACATAACGTGCACACGCATAACACATGCCTGTACTCAGCACAAGGTCATTTTTATTACAGATTTCATCCGTCGGAAATTATACGTCAACTGAGCATCCTTGGTGGAGTACTGTGCTCTGAGTGATATTCTTGTTATGTTGTGTCAACTGCTGTACTACAAAATGTGAAGTGAAAACATAGTTTCTGCATTTATTGTGCAAGTATTCATCAGTAATACAGTGAAAATGAGAGGAAATGTGAATATTTACTTTGCAAGTCGATTTTGGTGTGCACCCCTAAATTTTCTGCTTGCGCTCCTAAAATTTTAAGTTAGAGGCCACTGTGCTCCTAGAAAAAAAGCTCGTCTGGAGCCCTGATAACGTTACCAGAACATTACCAAAATGTTGCCAGAACGTTACCACATTACCACAATGATACCACAACGATACCAGAACGTCACGTCTACAGGGGTCCTCTAAACACACCTCATGTTAGGAGCTCTGAGTGTCAAACATAAAAACTCTCAGTTTAACCAGACTCTGCAGTAACATCCTGTCAGCTCTAGGGTTGGTGTGGTCCTCTTCGACCAGCCCTGTGGACGACCTGTGGACCTGCTGGGACTGAGACCTGCTCTGACTGAGACCTTCTCCAGGACTGAGACCTGGTCTGGGACTGAGACCTCCTCTTGGTCTAAGACCCTCTCCTGGTCGAAAACCCTCTCCTGGTCCTCACCTGGCTGCAGGAGGAGCCTCTGGACGGCTACGTTGAGGAGCCGTCTGATCCTGTCATTCTCCTCCTTGGCCTTAAGGATCTCGCTCTGGTACTCCAGGACCGTGTCTTTAACGGCTCTGAAGATCTCCTCCGCAGCCGCCGTCAGCCTGTCGTTTAGGAACACGTTGAGCAGCTCCAGCTTGGTCATGTTGTCTCTCCGGAGGAACGTCCTTCTGTTTACATCCACAGACCGGACGGAGGAGCACCGGCTCCTGCTGCTGGCGGAGCTCCGCCGGTAGCGCCCCCTGGTGGATGGGAGGCACAGCACACAGACCGCTAGAGAAAAAAGGTTTATGTTATTTTCTTTCTAAGATACAGCTGTAGACTGTAGAAAAAGGTTTGTTATTATACAGCCTAAGATACAGCTGTAGACTAGAAAACAAGACTTTATTATTATTAAAGAGTCTAGGATACAGACTGGAGAAAAAATATTTATTATGTTACTATACAGTCCAAGATTCAGCTGTAGACTTGATAACAAAGACTTTATTATTATTATACAGTACCCTAAATTATCCTAAATCAGCTGGGATAGACTCCAAACCCCTAATAATGATGATGATGATAATAATAATAATAATAATAATTTTATTTACATAGCAGCCATAAGAACAGCATTCACAAAGAGCTTTACAGTTTAAACATGCAACACAGACAAACAAGATATAAGGAGGCAAACCAGAGCAGTCAGTTAAAATAAATGGTAAAAATTATAATAAATTAAATGAATAATTAGAAAGATTAGCACTCATAACAAACAAAGGAACTACGCATTTTAAAAATAAAGAATAAGGTTCAGCATTAAAATTAAAAGCAAAGAAAAATAGAGAATTAAAGAATTAGAGAGATGACATCAAAGCAAAGAACCAATCAGCTAGAAGTGAAATAAAACCACAGAGAAGATCTAAAACAAACAGGACAGAGTAGAGAATAAAACACTAAAACTGTGTAAAGCTGAAAGTAAACCTCACATACAAGCAGGTCTGTAAAAGTGGGTTAAAATAAGAGATTTAAAGAAGGTAGTGACTGCAGCTCTGATCTCCTCAGGCAGGTGGTTCCAAAGTGGAGGTCCTGATGGAGAACGCTCAGTCACCTTTAGATTGAAGCCTAGTGAGGATTTGATGGTGTATAGATGACGGGTGGTTGGAGTCCAGGCAGTAAACACACTTCAAGCCTTCTGAAAATGCTACTAGTGTTTTTTATTTCAGAACTAGTGGATGAAACTTCCCATCATCTGATCCATCAGTGTGTTCAGAATGTTCCTGTCTGCTGGTAGAACACGCTGAGGAACCTCTGGACACACTGTAGTTTCCATGTTCAACTTTAATTTGCACTCAAATATTTTTTTCTTTCTAGCAAAATTCAATCAACTGTTCCAAACTCTAGATTTCTGCATCTGCTCTGAGAACCTCAGAACTTTCTCCCCCCCCCCCCCCCCCTTTCTGTTGCTTCACCACACTTCAACACTCAGCCCCCTGCTATAAGGTATTCTTCATTTAAAAATAGTCACTCATCCACAAAGCTGGTCATTAAAAGCATCTTTATTTACACAGGAATCTGTACAGTCACTGCTAACAGCTCAGGGAGAAGGTTGAGGACAGAGCAGAAACAGACGACACTCATAAACCAAGACTAACAGAGAAAAACATCAACTGAAGACAGCTCTGCTGAAAACAAACTGTTTTAATCCTAGGAAGAACATAGAAACATCAGAAACAGTCCCTGAGGTGGTCGTTAATAAAGACTGGAGGACTTCAGTCCCAGACGAGTCGCAGCGATTAAAAATAAACATTTATAGTGGAGGACAGTCTGAGGCAGAAGCTGTCCTTCAGAACATGAGAAGAAAACCAGTGAGGGGGATGTGCCTGATGGATGAAACAAACAGCAAGTCGACTAAAAAGTCCTCTGACGGGTTTAAGGAAAACGGTCTTCATCTGGGAACGAGCTGAGCGTCCACTCAGAGAATCAAAACGTGGGAGTCAGCCTGCTGGAAGTGCACAGAGCTATTATTTGTAGATCAGCTTCCCTTTGCATACACAGTACACAGAAATGTCTTCTCTCTAAAACACTGCCCAACATTGACATTATCCAGGGAGTCCTGACAAGCTGAGGTCATCGGAACATTCCAGCATCAGAGCTTCTGTCAGTGTTTTAATGTCCTGAAAAGTTGGACTAAGACTAAGCAGATGTTGGAAGGACAGCGGCAGTCCTACAGAAGAACTTCAGACGATCACATGGGCAGGAAATGAAAGAACGGAGTCAGGAGAGAAGACATTTAAAATACAGAGCAACAAATACAAAACCAAAGCTTAAAATAAGTCAGACATTTCAGAAAAGAACTGAGTGAAATGCTCTGATGTGTAGAGTCACACGAGGTTCTGCAGGAGACGCAGGCCTCAGCTGTCAATCATCTCTGACAGCTCCTGCAGGAGGTCGTCCTCTCCGATGCTGGGGTCCATGTCATCCCCCAGGTGGTCGTCTGTGAACTCGTTCATCAGCTCCTCAATGTCGACCATGGTAGAGGTGGAGGCAGCGCGGGACGCTGCTGCACTCGGTCTGCGTGGTTTGGACTGAGGAGCCTTCAGGACGGGGCTGGAAGGAACAGACAAGATGTCAGCTCCACCTACAACTACCAACCTGCTGTAGACATGTAGAAGTAAGGACTTAAAGTAATTTAACATGAGAACACCAGAGCTACACACTGACTGATGGCTAAAAGGGACGTGTACAGGGCAGAGCAGTAACTGTTACTACAGTTCCACTGGTCGTCATGTTGAGCTGTGGTTACCTCTGGGGGACTGTACAGGCCTCTCTGGCAGCAACAGCTAAATTAACAGCTGCTTTGGCTTCTTGGTCTGAGCTCTGTCTGAAGACAGGAACCGTCTGAAGCTCCTCTCTCAGGGGGCTGGAGCTGGAGCCAAAATCCGGTGGCTTTGCAGGACTCTGAGACACTGAAGAGCTCAGCTGAGCCTCAGCACTGAAGGATGGAGACACCTGAAAACACAGCACAGGTCAGCAGACGTCTTCACCAGCACAGGACTGCTTCTATTGCAATAAAGCAGAGATGAGAACTCAGCTCTACCTCACTTTTATCAACAACCTTCAGTCTAAATAGTTCCCTACAGTTCTTGAAGCTCTTTCCACAGAAACATTTACAGTACATTTCATATATCGTGGAGATATGTTTGGTAGAAAAGCATCAAAGTGGAAAGCAGAGCAGCACGCACTAAGGAAGACACATACATGGACTAATCACAGCTCGTATGAACCACACAATGAAGTGCATGCTGTGCGTTGCAGCTACCTGTCTGTCTCTGCATGTCGTCTCCTGCAGTGGCTCCGGACTAACAGCGGAGGCGCTGTTCAGAGGTTTAACAGCAGCTACAGCAGAACGTGCTGCTCCTCTCCTCTTCTGGCCGGGCTTCAGCTGCACTGCAGGCTTCATTACCGACGGTTTCACATTCAGCTTGGGCCTCACTGCAACCACAGCACAGTTCAAATGTCACGTTTCATCTTTTTAGCCTTTCTGTGCTGATCATCTGTTCCACACATGGAGTTTCTCTGTAACTTCTCAGAAACAGAGTGTCTACCAGAACCTGACTGGTCACCAGAGAGCATGTAAACGGTGACTGTACTGAGAACAGAAGCTGTGGAAACAGAAACCATTAGGACGGTACCTTTGGTGTCTACAGGATGCTCTGGGGACTTCTTCTGATCATTGTTGATGTCTTCATCAGCAGTGGAGGTTTCTGCAGCAGGTCCCTGAGGAGCTGCTCGGGCCTGCTTGGCTGCTGACGGCACGGAGAAGACCCTGGTGTTTGTGTGTGGGACTTCGTTGGAGCTTGGAGCTGAGGACACAGCTGGAACAGCAGAGCCTGATTCATCAGGAGCAGCTGTGTTGTTCAGGTGTGAAGCCGCCCTGGACCTGAGAGGAATCAGTTTACGGACAGGAACTCTTTGGGTGGCCGGGGAGAGGGAAGGTGAGGAAGGGCCTGATGATGTCACACTGATCTTAGCTGGAAGCTTCCTCCTCTGGGGATCACTGGAAGTCTGCTTTGGAGAAGCCTCTGCTTCAGCTGAGCTCTTGGCCTGCTCCTCAATTTCTTGCTTTCGAAGGTGTTTCTCCCGCATGATCTCCTCAAAGGTCTTCACCTTGACGTTGTTGCTGGTCTAGAGAGACACAAAATGTGACTATCACCTGGAGTCAGAAGAACAACAAGCAGAAACTACTCAGGATTTTACAGATCATACCTCAGGAACAGCAGCTGGAGGCTTCAGAGGCTTCTCTGACACTTTAGTGTTCTTCTCATGTGTGACTTTACAAACAGAAAACTTGTGTTAGTGCTTCAAACACAGAGACATTGAACTTTCTTCTTAAATGAGACGTTTACAGAAATATACAGAACGTTGATACAGAACAGCGGTCTTACTCTGGGGAGTCAGCTTCTTGATGCGCAGCAGACGGGGTTTCTTAGCTCCACTGTCTTCGGTATCAGAGCTCTTCTTGTTTTCAGACACTGCTGTCTGCTGAGCCTGAATCCTTGCTGCCTTCTCCCTCCGGATCTCCTCCAGGGTCTTCACTCTAACCTCTCCATCAGCTGTCTCTGACTCTCCGTGGCTCTCTCCTGAAGCCTCCTCCACCAGGAGCCTGGTCTTCGGCTCCTGTTCCTTCTCATGCATTCTTTTCTTGGCCTGAAGGATCTCAGAAAACATTTTGACCTGGCCAACCGAGGCGTCTGTTACAGTGATAGCTCGCTTGATGCCCTTGGTTTTGGTCATGGTGACCTCTGGAGGCGTGGCTGAAGATGCGTCTTTGTGGCTCTGAGACTTTGCTGCTTTCTCCTGTTTGATCTCCTCCAGAGTTTTGATGCGGATCTGCTCAGGAAACTTCTTTGACGTCACACTTGTCTCAGCTGTCAGACCACAATAAATAATGTTTTCATCTATGTGCATGATGTCATTCCAGTGTTTAGAGTGTTTAGACTTCTTACCCGGCTGAGTGGGAGCAGCAGCATCAGAGAGCAACCCGAGTCTTTCCTTTATAGGTTTCAAAGCTGAACAAACAGAAGACAGAAACAACAGATTCTGGTAACAATGAACACCATCAAAACCTAACCTGCTTATACACACATTTCAGTTTCACTAAAGTCCTCCTACTGCCTGAAAACACAGCCTCTCTCCTGCTCAGTCAGTGTTCATGATCCTCACCTTTCTGACCGGCCACTGACGGTTCTCCTGCATCCACAACGTGGCCCAGACGCTCAGCGAGGCTCCTTTTCAACGGAACACCTTCTACAGCAAGGACACGTCATGATCTTCCATCCTCTACGTTATTTTTATTAGCAGTGACATCTGAGAGCTTCAACAACACAGTAAATGTACCTGTGTGAGGAATCCTTCTTCCAAGCCTTTCAGCCACACTGGTTCTCGGTCTCCCAGCTTCTTCAAAGACGAGAGGGTCTACGATAAAAGAAACAGAAGAGGTTCACAAAAAAAGGACGATGATTGAATCTATTTTTACAACCTAAGCCAATCTGTATATTGCTATGTGTGAATTAGATATTTTATACAGTTTATAATGAACATTTTTTAGTTTTCAAGCAGCGATTATTGTCATTAAACAAGAGACAGCGCAAATCAAAATGCTGCTTCAGATCCACCGTGAGGAGGACGTCTCCACACATTATGATGTCCAGCTGTTCATACTCTGTTCCAGTCACAGTGCTGTCCAAACAACACAGTTCTACTGTGATAAATAGGCCCAGCAGTGTAGCTGGCTGTCAGACCAGCCTGTTCTGTAAGAGCTCAGACACCCCGTCTTCTTCAGAGTGGTCATCCAATGTTCATACAACCACAATGTCATCACACTCAAAAATAAAATAAAAACAGGTTTTAAATAAGAAGCATTAGTGGCTCTTTACCATCTCTGGAGCCCAAGAGGGCTGGCTGAAAAAGGGACTGGATGTTTTCTTTCTCTCCGTTGGCAGACGTTTCTCCACTCTGGACTGGATAACCGGCTCTCCTCATGCTGGCCTTCAGGGCCTTCCTCAGCAGGATCTCCTCCAAGGTGCTCACTCCAAAGTTCAGAGAATCCCCTTCAAAGAAACAACAACGAAGGTTGCACAGCACAGGCTAGAATTACAACATTAGTAAAAGACGCTAAACTAATTCCACAGCTCTGTGTCTCTGCACAGCCTCACCTGATTTCAGTAACTTTCTAGGAGAAGGCCCAATCTTGCTGTCCTCTCCCTCCTCTGAGAACTGGTCTGGAAACAGAACGACATCAGTGTTAACGATCAAAGTGGACATCCTGTCTCTATGTGACACTAGAGAAGAACAGAAGCTCACCATCTTCATCCTCGTCGTCGTCTGCTGGATTGATCACCACTGGTGGGTGGGTGGGGCTCGGTACCGGCTCCTGGCTTTCTGTCTTGATGACGCCTCTCAGCTGAGGGTTGGTGGTGGTGTGAAGAGGAGCGGCTGGTGGAGGGACTGGTTCCTCATGCTGCTGTTCCTCATCTTTGACCAGATCTGGGACAGTTAAACGTTCTCATTACCGTCTCTGAGGTGGAGGTAAAACCTTCTTAAAATCTCCACAGTTTAAACTAAGTCCACTCACTTTTATCAGGGGGGACAAACGTGCCTTCTACGAAGCGGGGCTTTTCATGGAAGAAGGCACAGTGTGGCTTCTGGCATCCCGCCGGCTGGTTCTCCCAGTAACAGTGGATCTCCTTCCGGTTTTTCTGTGTAGATGAACGACATTAACAACATGTAGTGGCATGAACGCAGAAGACAGACAGACACTCAAACGTATAAATTCATAAAAGGAGGCTGTAGTTACTGTTTTATCAGGTCTACAGTTGTAATCATGCAAGTGCTGCTCCTAGCTAAATGCTGTGTTATGATTTTATAAAACCTCATTTTAAGTCAGCCTTATCTTCATAGCAAACATTTACAGAGATCTACTGCAGCAGTGGAGCTCCTGGCTGAGGTTTACAGAGATCATTTTACAGCCTTCATTAATGACCATTCAAGACACCAACAGCCTCGACTGCTGGAAGGAGATTCTGAGCCGTCTTCACTTCTAAACTAACGTTAAACGTTGCGTACCGTGATCTCCATGTGGCGAAACTTGCAGACGGTACGGAAGCAGCGTCGTTCCTGCCAGAGGCTGCAGACGGTCTCATTGCCCATAGCAGCCTCACAGTGTCTGAACGGGCAGCTTTCTCCCTGCATGAACCACACAGCAAACAGCCCAACTTCTTCATTACGGCCACAAGCCACTGCCCAGTGGGTAAACTGTGGGTGCATACGGGGGGTTTGTAGGAAAACTTGACGTACTTTAGTGCAGGTGGAGTAGTAGAAGAAGTAGCAGTCATCTCCATGGTTGGTCATAGTATTGTCGGGACGCGTCTTAAATGGCGGCAGGTTCAACCTTTAAACCCAGCAGCTGGTTCTCTTGAGGGTCAACAGGACTCTCCCTGACAACAGAAAGGCATCACACACAAAAACCCTTCATTACAAGTCTGCTCATGTAAAACAGCACCAAGAAGCCTCTGTGTCCTTCCCTCATATAACACCTCTACAGCAGGGGGTCGAGCTTTAGTCCAGTCTGACCTCCAGTGGACCGGACCAGTAAAACCACAGCAGAATAACCGAGAAATGACCACAACTCCTGATGGTTCCTTAGTTTTAGTGCCAAAAAAGTTCACATTTAATTATCTATCTTCTTTACAAAATATTATGAAAAGCCTGAAATTTGTTAGGAAAAATAAGTTCAGTTTCATCCACATCCAGTCTCAGTTTATCATTTCCACATTACAACTTCCAGATCAGTGTCTACAAAGGAACACAACATTTAGTCACCTGGACCTGAATGATTCAGTATTTTACTTTAAAAAACAACAGACACAAGACAAAATATTACAGAAATGAGACAAAATACAAAACAAATGAGACAAACAACATGAGACAAAAAAATTACAAAAGTTACAAAGCCACAAAAAATAAACAAACAAGTGAGACAAAAAACACAAAAAGACAAAAACAATACATAAAACAACGAATAAAGTAAAACACAAAATGATAAAAAAAAATAAGATAAAAAACAAGCAAGACAAAAAGGAAACACAAAACAACAAAAACAAGACAGAACGACAAAAGTCAGACAAAAAAAACAACAAAAATGGGACAAAACATTACAAAAATGAGACAGAAAATGACAAAAGAACAAAGAACAATCTAGTATTTTACTTTATGATCCAAACAATTTGTCATGGTCTAGAAATGATTTTAAATTTATAGTTTTACTGATTTACAATCTGCAGTTAATGTCTTCTCTGGAATTTTTACACTTTGAGGACCGGATTGGACCCTCTGGAGGACCGGTTTTGGACCACGGGCCTCATGTTGGACACGTCTAGAGGCAGGTATGACTTCCTTCCTTAAATTCTATCCTATGGATAGAAACCTACAAAATATTTCAGTTTGGTTATGGTTAGCAGTTGTAACTTGAGCCGTCTACTGTGCAGTGGAAGACTGCGTTATTAGACAGTGGCCTGTATGAACATATATAAAATATGCTTTGCTGTGTTATTAGACTAAATGTTGATACTGGTGAAAGTATTAGATCTCATTGCTTTTATTTAGAAAACAAAGATGAGTATTTCCTCAGTCATGGTGTTGGCGTGTGAAATCCCTGCATGTAAAGAATAAAGAAATAAATGTTGACCGATCAGGCATCCAGTGAGCCTTCAACAGCATGCTAAGTTTGCTTTCTGTACCTGAAGTGTCTGAGCAGCGGCGTCCCTCCTGACAGTGCTGCTGGTGGGTCTCCGCGGTGGTATGGAGTCCTGAAGGAACACTTGATCCGTGAGATAAGAGGAAAAGTGGGGTGGCTCGCCCAGAGACACTCGTCTTCCTACGACATCCCTTTTCTGAGACTCTCTGAGACATCTTTATCTCCGGCAGACTGCTAAACATTACCGATGGTGGGTGTAATAGTCCTTCTGGGATTTTTTCTAATACAATTAATTGGAGTGGCTAATGGATGAACTAAATAGGGCGACATAAACAGCCAGACAAGAAAAAAATGGGGGAAAAATTGCTAACATTGGCGTGGAGAGAGGTGGGATGGTGGGCGGGAAAAAACATCCTCTGCTTCTTCCTGAGCGTGGCAGCATTTGGCACACTTCATGACACTGAGCAGTGGAGAACGGCCAGGAAATTCAAGCTTCTAGGAGCTTCAGCTGTTGATTACCAACGCTGAAGAGAAAAAAAACATCTTCTGCCAGCGGAGGACATGGGGGAAAGCTATCCATATCCAGGGATCCCCAACCAAAGAGTGCCCAGAGGATGGTTTTAAACCTATAAATCAATCAAAAACACTCCCCGGGGAACTGAAAAAGGTTATTAAGAGACAGACAGCACAGGTACAGCACAGACATTTCTACAGACAGGTAAAACATGACACAAACATGGTCTCAGGAGTAGCTCCAGGGAGACTGTTACTGGGTTAAAGCATCATACTGACTGTAATCAACCCATATCTATACATATCAGGTACTAAACAGACTGTGAGGGCTGGTTTTTTTTTTTAAAATCCAGACAACAAGGCCTAAACAGCTGTGTTTCATGTACCAAAAGGTGTGTGCTCTGAGACACCTTCACTACAATAATGACTTATAAAGTCATCAGCTACAGCAAATACTTCTCCAGCTGTTGTCTTAGAGTGTACCACCATTAAACTGTGTGTATATCCAAAGTTTAAGAGCCCAGACAGAGAAGAAGACAGTCCCATACTTACTGTTAGTTCATAAAAAGTGGCCCAAAGCTACGAGCGACTTCCAGCAGAGACGGAAATAAATCACTAGAATGAGTCCTTCTGGGTTAATAGTTAGCTTAATAAACTCTAGTATGTTTTAAAAATACCACATGTATATAACATTCTCAGCAGTGGACATATTAAAGGATATTTTGATACACTTCACATTACAGAGGCCTACCGAGCCGTCCGGACCTTATGTTAGCTCAATGCTAAACGGCTGAGTGTACAGGAATTACTGCCTCTTTTATGCTATCACAGCCAAAGATATATAATGTAAAAAAAATGTGTAGACGACGTTAATTACCAGGTTGGAATTTTAAAAAAAGTTTAAAAACGTGAAATAGAGGAAAGTCGCGGCTCCAGATCGTTGACAGACGTATATAGACTAAAGCAAAATGGCGACGGCAGGAGATCTGAGGGTGGACGGGATGCGTTCAGGGACACAGGAAAGCTCGGACTTTCCACAATATGCTGCCTTCAGAGGCCACGGGAAAGCGCGGACATTCATCTTCTCCGCGGTGCACTCTTCCTCCAGCCACACGTTTAGAGCAGCTTTTGAGGACAGCTCCCACAAAGTCAGGATGAAGAAACCATTTCAGGTTCTACCTCATGAAGCTCAGCCAAAGAATGGCAAGAGTGAATAAAGCAGGAATAAAAACAAATAATCTAACACATAAATCGTGTTTTGATTTATTTCACATTTTCTTTTTCACTACATAATTCTACGTGCTCATTCCTAGTTTTGATGCCTTCAGTGAGAATCTACAATGTAAATAGTCATAAAATAAAGAAAAGCTATTAAATGAGAAGCTGTGTCCAAACTGACTGGTGGTGTACATTATAAGGGAAGCCTGGTTATGTGAAACTTACTTTGTAGTGCAGCCCTCTGGCATTGGCTCTCCAGTTCTCGAAATTCAAATAATACAAAATTCAATGGTTTTTACTGTGTATTCAGCTTGTGTATTTTCTTACCACAATAATGTGGAAATGTAATAAAACTTGCTTTAAAAGTTAAAAAAAAAGCATAGAAAGAAAGCTAATGCATGAAAAACAGAGCAGCAGGACAGAGATGACCACCATCATAGAACTCACAGTAAACCTACCTAAGACCCACCCGTCATCAGTCACATCCAAGAAACAGACGACAGGAAACGGTATTACATTTATTGTGTTCAGTACAGTCAAAAATGTTGACTTTATGGTCAAAGCTGTAAAAGAAGAAATGATTATTTGCAAAGACAGACTTGTGGTGGGCATTTAGACTTCTGGCCTGTATTTTATATAATTATTCCAGTCAACAGAGTGCTTGGTAAAACATCAGGTGCATAACTGATGCCAGGTTGTCATTGAGAAAACATCACATGTCCAGGCCTGTTCAGTGGAGTTTCTCTTCATTAGTTCATCGTGTACGTCTTCTCACTGGAAAAGTACATCATGCTGTTTTCTACTTCAGTGCATCTCACAGGCGATCATTTTGAAAAAGAAAACATAATAGTTTTCACTGTGTATGTTTCAGATTAAGATCTTCAAGAAATATGAAAATACAGTTGCATGCAGAATTATTCTACCCCCTATAACCAATGCTAGTTAAATACAGATAACTGCAGGAAAACTCTAATCCATCCACCTGTATGTCTACATTTAGAGGTGAATTCAACGGTGACACATGCTAAACACTGAGGAATACTCATGTCTATAAAATGGGAACACTTTGGGTCAATACTCCCCAGACACCTCCAGCAGCACCATGGTTCAGACCAGAGAGATGTCCTGAAGTTTAGAGAGGAGATAGTTGCTTTGAACAAGAAAGGAAATGGGTCCAAGAAGATCTCCAAGCTCTCGAATGTTCCCAGAGACTCTGTTGGAAGCATCTTTGGTAAGTTCAAAGCCATCAGTTCTGTGGTTGGGGGGGGAAAAAAGCTGACGGCAAACACATCAAGATTCCTGGAGACAGGTGGACCAGAATCCTAGGCTGACTGCCAAGGACCTGCTGAAAGAGGAACTGATGTTTCTGTGGACACACTCCATGCTGAAAGTCTTAATGCCAGATCTCCTAGACCAGGGGGCGGCAACCCGCGGCTCCGGAGCCGCACGCGGGTCTTTCAGCCCTCTGTTGTGGCTCCCTGTAACTTTGGAAAATAAATTGTTCTGCCTTTCAGGCGCGTTTCACTGCATTTTAATATAGTTTTATTGTGAAATTACCGCTCTTATTTTGACGCGTCACTCCACCGGATGTGCTGCCGGGGTTTTCCTCTGGCTCAGAGCTCTAGAGATAGTAAGAGTTGCGACACTCATGCTCTCGCAGCGGGGCGGTCACGTGGTTCATGTAAGCCTGAATAGTTCCAAACAGGCAGCGCTGTCATTTCCTTCTATGGGACTGAGAGCGGCGATTTCACGGTAAAAAAGGAATAAAATCACACCTCCAAGTACTTGTTTGATTATTAATTCATTGGAGTATGTATGTAAATGTCAGTTTTACATTTTGAGCCGTAAGGTGACATATTAGACACTTTTGGGGTTTTGGAGGGAATGTTTCACATTCGTGTTAGCATGAAAAATCGACTTTTACACAGAAATGTAAGATGATTGAAGATGTTAATTTTTGCCCAGCTGGATTATTGTATTTCCAGACAATGTCTATATTTCTCTGATTCACTTACCCGTAGTCTGGGAGTTATTGAAAAGCAGAGTAACAACAGTCCATTCAGCAGATAGTGTCCAGGCAGGAGTTGACTCACTATAACCATTTTAAGACATACACAAAATATATATTCAAGAATAACAACTCATTATGCTTTGATGAATGAAATAGTATGTTTTATTGACAATGGGAGAAACAATGAGGGTCTTCGTGTCTTCAGTGAGGGCTCTCGGGATACTGGCGGATAGATAGATACGATAGATATTAATAAATATATTTGTTAAATACTTACAAGTATAAGTTTATGCATTATAAAGGGTCTCATATAAAGGACGTAGTCTTGACCATTAAAAAGAGGTAGCGATGTAGCTAGGTAGCTTTCAAAGAAGAGCTAACAAGCACATGGCAATGCCTGAAAGTCGTTCATCTGCCAATATTCACAAATACAGATAAATGTATGCACCACAAAGGGCTTCTGATATAATATAAAGACGTTAAAATAAAAAAGAGGTAGCGACTCATCAACAATTAATCTGTCAATATATCCCTGGAGATAACTTCACAGCTGACAGCAAAGTCGAGCTAAAAAAAGTAGCAGAAATTCGGTCGTCTACCAAGATAAAAAATATATATAATTACGCTGCGCAAATACAAATAAAGCTCAGCATATGCATCATAAAGAGCCTCTGATAAAATATAGGCAGTTGACAATTCAAAAGAGGTAGGCATTTCATCAATTTACCTCCACATATACTCAACAACCTGCAGTGCAAATGAACGGTGGCTATCACTGTCGAAGCGGTGCTTGGAACTAAATAAGCCTCCACAACCCGGAAGTAGACCGGAAGAAAGCGTACAACGGCACCCTATGGGAGTGTCGCAACTCTTACTATCTCTAGGGCTCTGCTCTGGCTGGGACATGAGAACGCAAGGTTGATGCAGAGGAGATGGAGAAGCAACGCCTGTAGTTTCACATCGTTTTGTACTCAAGAATGGCAAGCCTGTATATTAAAGCTCCACTCCAAGAAAGACACGTCTTGTCTTTGAGTCAAAAGTACTCATGATAGGGTAATACACGTTACTCGCAAGAACACGGCAGCAGGTCAGAGAGTCAGAGGAGTGTCGTCTTGGAAAATAGGGCAGCGACTTACCGGAGAAAAGTTATTAGCTTAAGATAAATAGATTTTACAAGTTAAATAGACATTCGCAAAATATTGATTTCCAGCTAACATTACGTAACATATGAGGTCCAGGAGCAAAAATGACATTAACCAAGTAAGATAAATATTAGTGGAAGGACACAATTTAAAAAATGAATAATTAGAGGCTTTGTAATTAATTAATCACGACTGATTAACAAGGGCATAGAGGTAAAAAAAAAAAAAAGCCATATATGCAGTGTTGTCTTCATTTTAAATGCCAAAAGGATTTTGCGGCTCCCGGTGTTTTCTTTTCTGTGGGAAACGGGTCGAAATGGCTCTTTGAGTGTTAAAGGTTGCCGACCCCTGTCCTAGACGGACACCATTTCTGAAGACACACCACAAGAACCATGGTCTCCAGTCTGCTAGAACCAACCTATCAGAGCCATAGAAGTTCTGGGAGGCGGTTCTATGGACTGATGAGACCAAACTAGAGCTCTTTGGTCCTATGGATCAGAGGAATGTTTGGGAGGAAGAACGAGGCCTACGAGGAGAAGAACACCCTGCCTACTGTGAAGCATGGTGCAGGATCTGGGATGCTGTGGGGGTGTTCTGCTTCTAATGGAACCAGGAATCTCCTGAAGGCACCATGGATTCAGGAAGTACCAGGATGTTCTGGACAAGAACGTCACTCAGTCCGTGAAAAAGTTGAAGCTTGGGCGTAATTGGACATTTCACCAAGACAGTGACCCCAAACACACATCAAAACCAACAAAGGCTGGTTAGAGAAGAAACTCTGGAAGGTTCTAGAGTGGACATCACAACCTCCAGACTGAAACCCAATGGAGAACCTGTGGTGGATCTAAAGAAAGCTGCTGCAGCATGTAGACCTGAGAACATCGCTGAGCTGGAGACCATCGCCCACGAGGAATGGACTAAAGTTCCCAGGGAGCTGCCAGAAGCTTGTTAGAGACGAGATGTCTACAGCAGGTCATTGGAGCTAAAGGCTGCTGAAGATACAGCCTCATAGGAGCTGAAGATACGGCCTCGTAGGAGCTGAAGATACGGCCTCGTAGGAGCTGAAGATACGGCCTCGTAGGACCTGAAGATACGGCCTCGCAGGACCTGGAGATACGGCATCGTAGGAGCTGAAGATATGGCCTCGTAGGATCTGAAGATACAGCCTCGTAGGACCTGAAGATACAGCCTCATAGGACCTGAAGATACAGCCTCGTAGGAGCTGAAGATACAGCCTCATAGGACCTGAAGATACAGCTTCATAGACCTGAAGATATGGCCTCGTAGGATCTGAAGATACAGCCTCGTAGGAGCTGAAGATACGGCCTCGTAGAGCTAAAGATACGGCCTCGTAGAGCTGAAGATACGGCCTCATAGGAGCTGAAGATACATCCTCATAGAGCTAAAGATACGGCCTCGTAGAACCTGAAGATACGGCCTCGTAGGACCTGAAGATACAGCCTCGTAGGATCTGAAGATACAGCCTCGTAGGAGCTGAAGATACGGCCTCGTAGAGCTAAAGATACGGCCTCGTAGAGCTGAAGATACAGCCTCGTAGGAGCTGAAGATACATCCTCATAGAGCTAAAGATACGGCCTCGTAGAACCTGAAGATACGGCCTCGTAGGACCTGAAGATACGGCCTCGTAGGAGCTGAAGATACGGCCTCATAGGAGCTAAAGATACGGCCTCATAGGAGCTGAAGATACGGCCTCGTAGGACCTGAAGATACAGCCTCGTAGGACCTGAAGATACAGCCTCGCAGGACCTGGAGATACGGCCTCGTAGGAGCTGAAGATACATCCTCATAGAGCTAAAGATACGGCCTCGTAGAACCTGAAGATACGGCCTCGTAGAACCTGAAGATACGGCCTCGTAGGAGCTGAAGATACGGCCTCATAGGAGCTAAAGATACGGCCTCATAGAGCTGAAGATAGGGCCTCATAGAGCTGAAGATACAGCCTCATAGGAGGTTGAATCATGTTGCATGAAACTGTACATGTAATTGAACATTACACAAATGTTCTTCAAGCCTAATCTGGAGAGGGTGAGAAGCAGCAATTACCTGTTAGTGGGGCAGATAACAGAAAGATCCTTCAAACTCTCATATGAACATGAAATCTGGTGTGCACCTTACCTGTAGGCCAAACACTTAGAAAAAAAATCAAAAATTCTAAATCAGAACCATTTTCTAAAAAAGCGGACATCATCACTTTGGACTTGATCACCATGTTTTTGTGAGATTAATTTTCATACATTAACACCTTGAAATGTGATTCTAACAGAAATCATAGTTGAACCTTCAAAATATCATTTAATCTTATTAATTCAATTCAATAATCAATTGAGTTTCACTTATGGAGGGCTATTTCCAGCTCTGTTCACAGTTATCTGCTCCACTCTTTCACATTTTTTAGTGTGCTGTGTGTGAATGAAGACGCTGGAAGCTGGTTTGGTGGGTCAGCTTGCTACAACTTTAATCCAAACATCGCTCTGCATATTCAATACATCTGCATCATCATATCCTCTACACAGTCCCCTCTCATTTCTCTAAACTATTTTAACAAAATAAGTCTAGTAGCACATCATTCAATAACATTTTATTTTACAATTCTCTCTCTGTACTGTAGTGTTTTTCTCTTTAAACATCAGGAATATTTGTTCGTTGTCTTTTTTTTTTTTAAAACACAGAGACGAAACAGAGTACACGGACGATGACGAGCGCTGCTCAAAAAGTCCAGAGTGTGAACAGACACACAACCCTCCCCTCAACAACACGCAAACACACACAGATATCTGTAGAGGCCCAGTGTTGGTCTCACAATGCATTTTCTGTTAAAGGTTTGGACACTTTTCTTCTGTTTGAGACTTTTCACATTGAAATAAGAAACCCAAACAGCTCCTCAGTGTGATGCTGTGCAGGGCATAAACCCTGTGAAGCTTTCTGTGGATAAAGTAGCTTCATCTTCAACACAAGGGACAGAGTTTATGACTTTCCAACATTCACGTTGTCAAACAGCTCCAGGGCTGCAGCACCCCACACGTCCAGCTTGGGTTTAATCGATTTAAAGGACAGGTTTTAGTGAATGGATGGTGCACGTTTAATGTTTTGGCACATTTTCCAACAATGAAGTGCCAAAGTGGATAAATCAGAGCTTTCACTGATGTTTCTCAGCTGCAGTTACAACCTGGGTGTTGATGAGTTATTTAAACACTAACGTGACACTAAGCAGCGTCATCCTCAGAATCACAGTCACTTTACAACAGAAACCTCATTTTAAGATGACATGAGGTCACCAAACACACAGCTGGTGTCCCACTGTGACTGAATGTTAAAATCAGAGGATTTATATCAGGAGTCTGAGCTGTCCTTCATGCTGTCGGCTAACGTAGCTGGAAGAGTGTAGCTCCCATGCCAACGCTGGCCTCAACGCTACCATTAGCATGATAAAGCTAACGGTAGCCTTAGATGACAACAGGGAATTTGTTTTTTAATTTTACAGAATTTGCTCAGTGGTTTTTCAGATGTTCTGTGGAGAACTGAAGCTACATCAAACCAAATTTCGATCCATTGAGGAGATGTTGAGATGTTTCAGGACGTCAGTGTGAGAGCTGAAGGCACAACTCAAACTCCATTTGTCAGTCACTTCTGGAGCTTCTAACCTCCATCTCACCGGCTTCATCAGTTGCTTTTCACAGGCTGGGATCTATTGCTGTTCACTGCTCCGTTAAAACAGGACATTGGGTCGGATTCTGGAGTGACTTTTTCTGGATTAAATTCAATCACTACTCTTGTGATCAGTCACAGCCCTGAACCGCCTCCACGGGGCGAAGGCGGCAATGAGCAGCAACTGAAAGCTCTAGAAGAGGCTGGTAAAGCTCCTACAAGCAACGGGCCTCACAGGTGTGTGTGTGTTTGTGTGTGTTGATCAGATGTGGTTGTCTGCACACACACACAAACTGTGGTGTTAGTTACATCTGAGGCACTTTGACCCCATTTTCTGTGCCCCCCACCCCTCAAAAAGTGGAAAAAAAAATAAAAAATTTCAATTTGGCTTCAAGTTTCAACCTTCAACCCCAAAAAACAAACAAAAGACAGAAAACACTGTTAGAACATGAAAGCAGAACAGAGCAGAACTTCCTAAAGGAAACTTTCCAGCAGACTCAGTGGACTGCAGAACTGATGACCTTCATCACTGGCTGGGCTTCATTGGTGCTCCTACAGCCTAGATCAGTCTATTCACTGAACTCCAGCCTGATATAAAGGAGATTTACTGTTCAGTGAGTTACCAACACCTCCAGGCTTGTAATTCAGCCTTGAATTGGACCTGACACCTGCAGCCACCAAAGCAAACTTCTACCAGAACATGAGAATACATATTATTTTTTAGTTTAGGTTCAAGTGTTTTGGTAAGCAGCTTTTTGAGCCGAAAAAGGATTCAACAGATTTAACCTCAACGCTCAGTCAGAGGACACCAAAACAACGATGCACCTCCATTTCTGAGACTGTAGGAAACAGAACAATAGAGGGTTTGTTTTGTTAGCCTATGTGGCAAATTTTAGGGTTCTGATGGCTGTTTGAGAGATGACTGCTACCCAATAGGGACGTTAAGAGAGCAAAAACCTCTCTGAGCTTAACCAATCAGCACTGAGCCCAACATAGTAACAGCTCACAAGTATCTAACCTGGACTTCTACTTTTCTATCCACCAAAAATAGCACTGACACTGGTTCTTGTGGTCCAAACATGCAGAAAGGTTCAAGGCCCGAATCAGCCAACAAGTTCCTGCAGTGGAAAAGGTTGAAAAAAGCAACGCAGATGTTGAAGACGTCTGTAGGAAGCAGGTGGTTTGAAGCACTGAACGTGGAGCTGTGCTGCTGTGCTGCTTACAGCTGCAGATAAACACCATCTGCAGCGTCTGTAAACCTTTCCCTCAGTGATGAAGGACGCTCATCTTCCTCCACCAGCACTGAGGCAGCTGGAAAGCTTCACGCTCGCCTGGTGGGAGCATCACATCAGGGTTTTGTAGTTTAGTTTAGCATGGAAGCTCAGCAGCCTGCTGGAGAACAACGCTTCCTAAAAATCAGCAGAGAGACAGAAACCAAAAAGCCCCCACCACAGCTGAGAGAGAGCCAAGGATAAAAACAAACCCCCCACTCACAGAAAAACTAAAGGAAATCAAAATAAACCAAGAAGCATCTGAGTCCTCTGTAGGAACCACAACCTTTATATTCCCTCTACAATTATGTACAATTAGACTTTATACAAGTAAAGCAGTGATGCTCTCCTCGCAGCGCTGTGCTCGTGTCTCAGGTGGAGCTGCTCTTGGAGAGGTTCGGGTAGAGGACGGCTGCCGTCACAGCGACCATCACTGCGATGACCGGCATCCAGGGGCTCCAGCCACTCTGTCCCAGACACCAGCACACAAACACAGGGAGAAGCCAGTTAGTCTGCAGAGCCTCAACTTTATGAAAGCAGCACAGAGAAGGACAGAGGAGAGGAGGAGGAGGGTGAAGAGAAGCAGAAAACAAAAAAATCAGTCCAAAAGATGATATTTCTTCTTTGCTGGGTGAGCAGGTTGGTCACCTCTTGGTGGAGGGAGCTTTATTACCAGAGGACGATGCACATGAACCAGCAGTCATTCATGAGTTTAGCTCAAAGATAACAAAAATAACTTTACAAGACAGACCTGTAGTTTATCCCATCCAGTAGAAAACACAACCAACAAGTCAGTCTCTGGAAATCAAAGAGCGTTCTGACATCTGAGCAGATTGTTCACATTATTTCCAGTTGGTGTTCTGGACTCTGTCATATGACGACATGTCTGTTCAACACAGCAGCAGCTAAACCTCAGTGTACGACCAGAACACCAGAGCTTCAGACCTTTAAGACGCTCCAGCAGTGACTACTTTAATAGAGCTCAAGAGGGAAGCATCAAAGGACCACGATAATGTAGACAACAGCAGCTAGGAAGCATCCAAAGTTTCTTCATACAGACTAAAGAGGGAGTGATGACATGGAACAGACATTCAGCTACATGTTTTTGTCTTATTATTGTCACTGTCAGAAGGAGAAGCTTGAAAGTTTAACTTATCTTTGATTAAAAACACCAAAATGACACCATTTATCTGAGCTAGAAACTGTAAAAAAGACAACTTATGTAATGGCATTTTGTCAGAAAAACTCTCAATCTAAGCTTGAAATCATTCATTCTACAGTCTGATTTACCGTCTGCACCAAAAAACACTCGATGTGACAAATGAGGGACTTTTCTTCTGAACTGCAGGCAGTGTTTACACAGAGCAGACAGGAGACAAGTATGGAGACAAATGAAAAGTGGAAGTAGTAAATTCTATCCAGCATGGGGAGTCACCGGTTCCTGGGAACACACTGAGGATTGTACTGCTTGTTTTGCAGGAGTGTCAAAGTGTGAGGCTGTGCAGGTAGCCTTCAGGATGGCGCTGTGCGAGCAGCAGCTGGTTACGGGAGCTCTCAACCCTTTTTACTTAGTTTTCGTTTTTCTATTGTAAATAGGCACTTTTTCCTATTTTTCCTTAAAGTGGGTGAAGCTTTGTGCAATCGTGCATATAGGAAACCCACTTTTATCACACTTTTATTCGGAGTTGTGCTGTTTTTTGCACTTTTTGGACTTGCTTCAAGAGAGCCCTCTGGACACAGCGGCGGCCGCTCTGAGGAACAAAGACGCTACACACTGAGACCCTTCTCGGCCTCCACAGCTCCTCCTTTCTCTACACGGAGAGGCCCCATGTCCCCGCGGAGATACGGAGGAAAAGAAGAGGCTGCAGAGGAGGACGGCGAAAGCGCAGGACTTATTTTCCCTCTATCATCATGGGGAACGTCCTCTCCATCACCAACAAGGTAGAGGAGCTGGCCACGCTGACGCGGCTGAAGGAGCATCGTGAGTGTAGCCTCATGTGTTTCACGGAGACGTGGCTGAATGGACATACACCGGACTCTGTGGTTTCCCTGAACGGTTTTACACTCGCGCGCGCGGACCGGAACGCGGTGGGAAGCGGCAAAAAGTCTGGGGGAGGACTGGCTGTGTACGTGAATGAGCGGTGGTGTAACCCAGCAAACGTGCACGTGAAGGAACAGCTGTGCACGCGGGACTTGGAGATGCTTACGGTGGCACTGCGGCCGTATTATCTACCGAGGGAGTTCTCGCACGTGATTGTGTTTTGCGTATACATCCCACCATCAGCTCATGCAGGGACAGCGTGTGAAAGACTCCACAGCGCCGTGAGCGAAGCCCAGAGCCGCCATCCCCGGGCGCTCGTCCTGATCAGTGGAGACTTCAACCACGCCTCCCTCTCTGCCTTTCTCCCTACTTTCACACAGTATGTCACGTGTCACACGCGGGGCGACAAGACACTGGACTTACTGTATGTGAACGTGAAAGGCGCCTACACCGCTGCCCCCCTCCCCCCACTGGGCCGCTCGGACCACAACCTGGTTCATCTGCTCCCCCACTACACATCCAAGGTGAGAAGAGGACCTGTGCAGAAGAGAACTGTGAAGGCATGGACAGATGAGGCCAGTGAGAGACTCAGAGACTGTTTCCAGACCACAGACTGGAGCGTGCTCTACAGTCCTCATGGAGACGACATCGATGGCCTCACGCACTGCATCACAGATTACATCAACTTCTGCGTGGACAGCACTGTGCCAACTCGGACGGTACGGTGCTTCTCCAACAACCACCCCTGGGTCACCCCTGAGCTCAAAGCCCTCCTGAACCAGAAGAAACGGGCTTTCATCTCAGGGGACAGAGAGGAGCAGAAGAGAGTGCAGCGTGAGCTCCAGTGGCGGATCAGAAGGGCCAAGAAGGACTATGGGAAGAGGCTGGAGGAGAAGCTGGTTCAGAACAACGCGCGGGACGTGTGGAGAGGACTTAAGAACATTTCTGGACATGGACAGAGTGCCAGAGGGACAGCTGATGGAGACCAGCGCAGGGCGAACGAGCTGAACTGTTACTTTAACAGATTTGACTCTCCCCCCACCCCCTCTGCCCCCCTTCCTGCTCCCCCCTCTTCACACATCCCCAGCCCAGCAGACCCTCCCCTTCCTGCGACACCTTCACCGGCCCCCAACTCACCCACACGGACTATTCCCACCCCCTGCAGCCCACCTCACTCCCCCCTCACTCCCCCTCTCCTTCACACCGGACCAGGTGAGGAGAGAGCTGAGGCGACTGAAGCAGAGGAAATCTGCTGGACCAGACGGCATCAGTCCCAGGCTGCTGAGGACCTGCGCAGACCAGCTCTGTGAGGTCCTCTGCCACCTCTACAACCTGAGCCTCAGCCTGGAGCGGGTCCCCGTCCTGTGGAAGACCTCCTGTGTGGTCCCAGTCCCTAAAACAGCTCACGCCAAGGAACTGGCCCACTACAGACCTGTTGCCCTCACCTCCCACCTCATGAAGACCATGGAGAGGCTCCTCCTCCACTACCTCCGCTCAGTGGTGAGCTCCGACCTGGACCCGCTGCAGTTTGCCTACAGGCCCAACATGGGGGTAGAAGACGCCGTCATCTACCTGCTGCAGCGAGCGCTCACTCACCTGGAGAGCGCCGGCAGCGCTGTGAGAGTCATGTTCTTTGACTTCTCCAGCGCCTTCAACACCATCAGGCCGGCGCTGCTGCGGGGGAAGCTGGTGGACGCGGGAGTTGACGGACATCTCGCTGCCTGGACCACTGACTACCTCACTGACCGTCCACAGTACGTGCGGCTGTGAGTCAGAGGTGGTAGTCTGCAGCACGGGGGCGCCCCAGGGCACCGTCCTCTCACCCTTCCTCTTCACCATCTACAGCTCGGACTTCACCTACAACACGGACAGCTGCCATCTCCAGAAGTTCTCTGATGACTCCGCCATTGTGGGCCGCGTGTCCGAGGGGAACGAGCTGGAGTATCGGTCGGTCATCATGGACTTTGTGGACTGGTGTGAGCGCAACCATCTGTGCCTCAACACCAGTAAGACAAAGGAGATGGTGGTCGACTTCAGGAGAAGGACACTCCCACATCCACCAGTGAACATCCAGGGGCAGGACATTGAAACAGTGGACAGTTTCAAGTACCTGGGTGTTCACCTCAACAATAAACTGGACTGGTCCCACAACACCGATGCTCTGGACAAGAAGGGCCAGAGTCGCCTCCCTTCTGAGGAGGCTGAGGTCCTTCGGAGTGTGCAGACCTCTACTAAGGACTTTCTATGACACTGTGGTAGCCTCTGCTTTCCTCTACGCTGTCGTCTGCTGGGCCCCGGGCAGCACAGAGCGGGACATGAAGAGACTGAACAAGCTGACCAAGAGGGCCAGCTCTGTCCTGGGCTGCCCACTGGACTCTGTGATGGATGTGGGTGAGAGGAGGATGTTGACCAAGCTCTCATCCATCATGGACAACAGCTCCCACCCACTGCACCGGACTGTAGTGGAGCTGAGCAGCTCCTTTAGCACGAGACTCAGACACCCTCAGTGCAAGAAGGAGCGCTACCACAGGTCCTTCATCCCCACTGCCATCAGACTGTAGAACACTACTGTGTAGTTGTTATTATGTGCAATATTTATTATCTTGTTCTTGCACTTTCGTGACTTTTGCACTCCTGTTTTTTGTTTCTAAGAGCCCTGTAATGTTAAATTTCTCCTTTGTGAGATTAATAAAGTCTATCTTATCTTATCAGGACAGAGATCCATCCCTGTAGCACATAAAGCTTCAGAGCGCTCTTCCATGTCAGGACAAAGAGGAACTCTCCAGAACAGAGAGAACTCACTCATAGCTAAACAACAGGATGCAATGTAGAAATACTGACATTCCTTTTTTGTATTACAGTGAAAAAGACCCAGAGTGAGTAAAGATGTGACAGGCAGAGGGTTAAGGGTAGGTTCTTACACTTTCTACTATCTACAGGGGAACATTAAAAAAGCTTCCTGGCTTCTTGTACTTTTACTATCCAGGCTGGTCGACTCTCCAAAAACACACCAGATGTCTTTGGTGTTGTTCTGAGATGAGAAAACATGGCAGCAGTTCTCTGCTATGAGGCAGCTACATCAAGCTGCATGGAAGAGAAGCAGGTTCACAGTAAATTATCTTTTTACCACAAAAGATAATGACTTCGGACACTCACAGGGGAAAGCAAAAGAACAAATATCATCTTTTGGGACTGCAGAAGAGGTAGAAAAAGAAAAACACAGCTGGAAGCAGCAAAGTAAAAGAGATCGAGGAGATTACCTGAGAAGGAAAAACAGAAAAGTTACAGACCAGTTTTTCATCACAGCAAAGTGTTCCAAAAAACTGGAAATGCTGGTCGGACAAATAAACAGACGAGCAGCAAACAGGACGACATGATGGAGAAAATAAAAAGCATCGATGGCTGGAGGAAACCAATGACAACACAAAATGAATGAGTGGGTGTGCGCTAAAGGCCAAACCTGGAGCAGAAAAACAACAGACTGGATGGAAGGAAAATGAAACGAACCGCAAACCCTGCTGCAGAAGATGAAGAGAAACCACATAGAAAACCCAAAGTTAAAGATAAAGCACCAAAACCTGAGAGGGAGGGAGGAGGAAAAGCAGATGAATGAAGCAGGCAGGAGGAGTGTTCAGACGGCCTTAAAGGATACGTCATCTACACAACGATACAACAAACCAAGAGAAAAACACCAGCTGTACAACATAAAGGTGTTTAGACTGACCTGAGCTTAGAATATGGTCTGCTACTTCATCACATTTAAGATTAGTTATAAGTAATCACCTAAAAACAGGAAGTCTTTGTGGAAATATAAGGGCAGTTTTACGAACTCAGACAAAATCTGAGTTTAAATCATTTTTCACCACAAACTAAACTCAGTATTAATAATCTTTATTAAAATTCTTGTCAATAAATCCACTAATAAACTGTTCAGCAGTCCTTAATGTCTACAGCAAAGAATGAGTGTTGTGCAGACAGTAGGATGTCTCAGGCCATCATAGCTGATGAATCACAGCTGGACTTAAAGAATGGGACACCTGAAGACACGATTCATGTTTTTAATTCTACTTATGGTTTTCCTGCTATCTCCAAGCCTGCCGTAGATCCAAAAACAACCAGTTAGGACCTCTATCTGATGTTTGTTTGAGGTATCCCTTTAAGTGGAGGAGCTTTGTGTTAGCAGAAGCAGAGCAGAACAAAGTGACTGACAGCCATGCAGTTAGAGCAGCTCAGACCAGAAGATGAGCACCAAACTGGAAGATGATCTTAAAGGAAAGGGTTGGAGGTGAGGAGAACGTCCTGCTGATCAGAATTCAGGGTTCAACTAAGAACTTATTTCATATTTGGAATTATTGACAATAATTTGCAGAAATCTGCTTTTCCTTTGACATAACTCTGATTCTAAGCTGAAAAGCGGGAAACGTCCCAGCAGGATGAACACTAACTCATTTTTATGTATTACAGACACAGTGACATCATTTGTTGTGGACGACTGACAGTGTTTATATCCAGAAGGTTGTTGCTAGAGGTACGGACCCGTACCCGTAGCTGTGGACTACGGATACGGCACTTTCCATTTGCCAATCAGATAGGCGAGATCTGGTCATGTGACTCCCGGTAGACGCTAGCTGTGCATCGGTACGACAGGTACGGACCCTAAACCTGACCCTAACACTGACCCTAACCCTAACCTTAACCTTTGCTTACCTTTCAACAGTTTGCAGTGGTCAGCAGCTTCTTGACTCGCGTACGGGTCCGTATCTGTCTGGCAAATGAAAAGTGCCGTATCCGTAGGCCACAGGCTACGGATACGTATCTGTTGACACTACCTATCGAGAAAGCTGATTTTTGATGATGAAGAAGTAAATGGTGGACATCTGCACTACGTATCCAGTATGCTGTTAGCAGCACTATATCGGACTACATCCCTTTAAATGATGAGGTCAGGATGATGGCTTGATGTGTGGCGTCTTCTTTTCTACTCTAGCACTTCAGATTTCCAACCAAAATCAGTGTGTGACCCTGAATTCATCAGCGATCTGCACGATGTTTTCACCTCCATCATCTTTCCCTCCAGAGATGACGGACAGACAGCAGGACGGACAGACAGACAGACAGATGTCATATCGATGTGTACCTTTCTACCACAACTGGCCGAAACACCAGTAGAGCAGAGCCAGGACAAGGCCCATGAATATGGCTTGGACAGGCTGCAATATGGATGGCTAGAGGGAGGAGGGGCAGGGGGTGGAGGAGAGGGACAAGAAGAAATCAGCCAGCAAATCAACCAAAACCAACATGGAGGATGGAGCAGCTACAGCGAGGGGGGGAGGGGGACAGAGACAGAAAGGGCAGCTGTAGGACGACTGGTTTGTATCCGGTCAGTTGCTTTACAAAGCAACACTTTCTACACATTCACAGCCACACTGAGGAAACAGCAGCAGGAGAGCAGCCGTGGTCACCAGGTTCAGCTGATGACGTCTGACAGCATCGACCAGTCAGCTGGACGGAAAGCCAAGAGCCAAGAGACCGGAACCAGGTCCAGAAAAAGAAGCGGGTTCAACAGAATCTCCAGTGAAATGAGGAGCTCATATTTAGCTCCTGGTAAAAAAAACATAAAAGAATTCTAGCTGATCACAACTCCAGCTGACAGATCAGGTGTCATCTATTAAAGTAACTGCAGCAGTGATTCTGATCATCATTTTCTGAGCAATAACTTCAGCATCCACTGAGGCCAGCTTTTCTCTTTGAATTGTTTCTAGTTTACTTCCTCCTACATGACAACAAAGTCAGTATATTTGGGACATTTCATTGTTCTGCTGTGCAGCAGAATTTCCTGTGCTGCAGTGCCCCCTACTGATGTTTCCGTAGAAACGATGTTAAAGCAGGGCATTTTTGAACAGAGTTTTAGTGTTGGCCAGGAGAGGATCTTCATGCTGCTCTTCTTGTTTTCATTTCACTGTTGTGGCCTTGGACAGTACTGGTCTGTAAGTGTCTGTTTGTTTGGCTTGCCTTTTTCTATTGTGTATTTATGTATTGATTTCTATTTGAAATTTGTTCTATTAGTTTTACAGTTCAAAATAAAGTCCTCCTTGGGTTTGAGGAATCACACGTTAGCTGGCTGTCTACCTGTGAAACTAGAAAACTCATAGGGAGGACAGCATATTAATCATAAACTCTACATTTGGAACCACCTTTTGGCATTTATGCTGGTAATCTACAGATGAAGCTGTGGTCATTTATTTTCCCTCCTCACCTGAGTCGGTGTCGGACGGGTTGGAAGAATAGAGCACTGATGCTTCATCCATTTGTGTTCATCTGCAGTGTTTCTCACATTCACACCACTGATGGAGAGTCACACTATTCACTACAAAGGTGTGACTGAACAGTCCATTAAGAGACATAAAAGACATAATAAGGCACTAAAATACAAAAGATGAAACCTAAATCTGTAATTAATGTTCTAACTTTAGCTGATAAACTGTGACTCTGTTTCAGTTTGAGGTCACGTCTAACAGAACTGTGGAGCAGAAGGACCATCTGCAGGAGCTCCTCATCTTCAGCTAACAGCAGCTACAACTGGAGAGCCCTCAGTGGAGGGCAGAACCACGCCCTCTACTGGTGAAAACCCTGTCCTCCCTATACAAATGATGCAATATGTATCAGTTCTGATCATCGTACGTATCTCCCTCCCTACTTGATCTGCTGACCTGTAACTCCACAACTGAGCAGGGGACCTTAGACTGATCTTCAGTGCCAAGTTTGAATATCCTGACTTCAGCACTTGCAGAGATATTGGACCGGACATAGCCACCCACATACATACTTACCCAGCCAGATACCGCACCGAATGCAGTAACCCCGCTGACATTCGTCAGGCGTGGTTAACTAGCCCAATATACCTGAACATCCACAGTTGCATTGTGGGTAATGTAGGCCCCATGTTTTAGCAGGACAAAAAGCATGAAATAAGGAAGATTATTTCTCTGATTCTGCTACATCCTTTATATATTTTCTAAACTCCAATGAGCTAAGCTATCAGCTGAGTAGATGCAACTTTCCAGCACCGGTGCTCACCAATTCTCCAAACCGGTAATAACTTTAATCCCGTTCATAGCACAGGACAGAATGTTGTGGCTGCTGCACTCGGCCTTTTCAGGACTTTCTGGTTTGTGATTTAAGAGCCATTTGATCCCACAGTAAGTGAGAATGGCTGATGTGTGGCGTTACAACCACAATCAAACCAGCAGATGATGCAGGTCATCTAAGCACCTTTAAATGGAGGTAAATCTGAAAAAGCTGGATGCTGCTCATGTGTTGGACCACTGCTTTAAGGAGAAGACATTAAAAGACACTTTAGGTCAAAAATGTGAGTTTTGTTTGTATTTGTCTGAATGCTGAACTGTCTGACTTTTATCTTTGAATGTTTTTATTACTGACAGAAAATGAGACACCAGACGATAAGACCAGAGTTGTGATAAACAGGAAGTATTCTTTGGAAGCTTCTCCATCTAGTCCAGTGGTTCTGGATCAGGAATCGTATTCTAAAATGCTCTGTCCAAACAAAGCAGGAAAACAAGACAAACAGAAGCTGTGACATTAACAAATGACTGTGGAGAGTAAGGAGGCAGGTAGTTGAGAGAAAAGAGGAGGAAGAGGAAGAAGGAGGAGGCTGCTCCGCCTCACTTTACTTCATCAGTTCAGGATGAAAAGTCACATGACATCTCCTGTAGAGTTTCTGTGCTCACACACACAGTTTTAATGGTATTTTCATACTGGTTATGTATTCACGTCCACTACAAAGGTTGCTGGTGGTCCTCACAAGTGTAGGGAGACTTTCTGTGTCCTGTTAGCAAGTAAGTAGTGAGGAGGAAGGCTGTGAAGTGGAATTAAACCTTTAGCAAAAGAAACTGTGGGAAAAAACAGCTGAGATTAAAGCAAACAGAAAAATGAGTAGTCCATCTTTGGTATTATTAAGCAGGATGTGTGTGTGTGTGAACCCACAGAGCTGGTCTTGTCCTGCAGCAGCTTCAGGTTGCTCCTGCACTGCTCCAGCTCCTGGTGGATGTTCAGCTTCTCCTGCTCTGTCTTCTCATAGCGCTGACGAAGGTCGAGCAGCTGGGACTGTGTGTCTTCATACTACACACACACACACACACACACACACACACACACACACACACACACACACACACACACACACACACACACACACAAAGACACACAAAGACACACACACACACACACACACACACACACACACAAAGACACACACACACACACACAAAGACACACACACACACACACACACACACACACACACACACAAAGACACACACACACACACACACACACACACACACAAAGACACACACACACACACACACACACACACACACACATACACACACACACACAAAGACACACACACACACACACACACAAAGACACACACACACACACACACACACACACACACACACACACACACACACACAAAGACACACACACACACACACACACAAAGACACACACACACACACACACACAAAGACACACACACACACACACACACACACACACACACACACACACACACACACACACACACACACACACACACACACACACACACACACACACACGCTACGGTTACATGGAGTTTTTCATTCAGAATCAACTCATTTGGAATTAAAGGAAACGGGGGAGAAGAGTAGGGAGAAGACATGCCACAAAGACGGTGAGCAGGAATCGAACCCGGTCGCTGAATCAGGGACCAGCCTCTGTACGTGTTCAGCTGCTTAACCCACTGAGCTGTACAGGCGCTCTGTGTTCTGCTTTTCATTGTCGTTTTGAAACAGCAACTCGACAAAGCTTGCAGAACGTGTACGTTGTTACGTCATCGTTATGTGTGGCGCCAAGCATGCACAGAATGACCAGAATTAACGGTACACATGAATGGAACGTACACAGGAATCAGTTTATTCAGAATTAACATCAGAATAAACCAGGTAGTTTATTCGGAATTAAGTTTATTCGGAATGAACTTTCAAATTCAGAATTACGTGTTTACAAGGACATTTTAAAGCGGAATTAACTTTAATTGCTAATGAAAGAGGAATAACAGGTCCCATGTAAACCCACTGACTGACTTCTACAAACCGAGGCCATCGGTGTCCAGACAGAGGGGACATAGCAGAGGACGAACCTCTCTCTGAGCTCACTCTGTGCCACACCTTCCACCTCTGAACCTGAGAACCTGTCAGCTTAAACAGCTTCAGCCTGTGATGTGTCATCAGTCAGCTTGTTCTACTGTCAGCATCATGTAGGAGTCATACGTGAGCCAGCTGAGACCATCACACACATCACATGCAGTCCCTTTGAGCTTCCACAGAGCAGAGAGGAGATGACACTGAATCACACTGATCAGTCACATAAATGCTGCATGGTTCAAAAACGGCACACGGAGGAGGTTGTTGGAAGATTAATTCAGCTTCATGAATATTCCATTAGAGCTGCTGTACACAGTAAGGCTGTAAAAATGTGACCAGGCCTTGTTGGCAGTACGGGGAGCCACATCTGTTCCAGTATTTGTGACGCCTATGGTTGGACACATGCTGGAACTACTGATCCCATTCTTTACATTTTTGTAAAACAAATAGAGATTTAATATTTGTTCTTTGTGATTTATGGGATGTTAACTGGCATACTGCACAGAAGACATGCATGGCATGGACTTTATGTCACAGTGAGAAATGAGCCTCAGTCAGTAAAAATGTGACAGGAACAGAAAAAGGTTCAGAGGTTTAAAGAGCTGTTTGAACAGCATGTAGCTGAGATGGTTTACAGGAAGCAGCTGTCCTCACTAAGACAGAAGTACCTCTCTCTGCAGTGTGTGTGTGCGGGCCTGGGCCTGGTCCAGCTGGCTCTTCAGTCGACCTGCGTCCTGCAGGTGTTGATTCTCCAGTGAACCCAGTTTGTCCTGCAAAACCTCCTCCCTCTTCTCCAGAGACTCCAGACTGCTGCTGAGGACCAGACTCTGCTCCCTGGTGCTGCACAGACATCACACAAACATCCATTCAAAGATATTTAAACATTTCGGAATGGCAGCCACAGATCTTCACACACCTGTCTAGTCCATCTGTGTATGAGCAAATACCAAAAGTCAGTCTGTGTTACTTCATGTATCAAAGGTCACACCACTGGCAGTTAGTTTATTGGAATCTAGTGAAAACGCAGCTGAAGCTCAGATAAACTCCTGCTGAGCTCTGAGGAACATCTGTTCAGTCTGCTGTCACTCCCTCACACTTCTCATCCTCCACCTGTTCTTTAACGCTGAATCCAAACTGTGAACTTCAGTCTGCTGTTCTGAGCCACAGCTGATCCCTCTGATGACCGCTGTCCTAAAGACTCTCAGTCTGAAGGTCAACAACCACACAGGTTGTAACGTCTCCTAGCCTTAGAGTCAGGTCAGAGCTTGGGAGCTTTTCGCTGTGTCAGCTTCTATTCTGACGTTCAGGACCTTGATTCTGTTAGCAGCAATCATTTTCTTTTAAAATGTTGAAAGTTTGAGTCTGTGGCTCTGGAGAAAGATTGATGATATGTAGCCAGTTAGCCTATTTAGATGGTTGTCCTCTCGCTTCAATGATCATAGACTGCATCACCATACCACACCATATCAGTATTAAGGGTCATTCCGTGTGGTTTCATGGGATGGTGGTTGCTGCACCATTTTCACATTAGTCCTAAATTTGTATGCCATTAGAGAGTCACAAAAGTACTTTCTATGCTAAATTGTAGGCCTGTAGCTCAAATAGTTTCTGAGTTGTGGGGGTCTGAAATTTTCTGAATTTGTTCTATAAAAAGCCTCGCCAGCGTTTTTTTGCATCTTTAAGTGGTTATTTGTCAGCCTGTAGACATACCAGAGAGCTGTGAGTTGGTAAACAAGGCCTCTGCATGTAGCTAGTGCCCCACAAACATCCCCAGGTGTTTCCCTACACTCTGCAGGCCGTGGGGGCTTGATAAAAATGATAAAAATTAAGAGACACCTACTCACGAGTGGAGTTTGGGACCTTTAAAGTACTAGAAATACTGCACAGAAGTGTTCTAACACCCCTGGGTTCCATTCTACACAAACTTGTGTGATAACTTAGCAAACTGGAGCTTTCTAGGTTCCTCAGTTTGGAAAATATGAGCTCCCAAAGTTGGACGAGATTTTTAATTAGCTGTTTTTGGGGGCAAAAATCTCAGTGTGGGACAGGTACCAGAGACCCCAAATTTTTCTACAAGACAGTTCCATCTGTCTTCTATCACTGTACAAAAAAGCAGCAGGGTTATATTTGTAGTTACTGAGATATTCTTACTCAAAATGGCATGGGTGATGTCAAAATGGTTTTTGCTTTTCACTACTTTAAATTGGGATACAAGTATTAGTAGTCATTCCAATGGTAGTATTATGTATGTTTGGTTCTTTGTTAAAGGTGACTACCTTCAAAAAGAGTAATGGTAGAACTTAGGTATACCATTAGGTAACTTAGGCATTGCACATGTAAGGAAAAAAACTGTCAAAAAGTATTTTTATTTTAAATAAGGTAAAGCACATATTAGATTTTAGGACAATGAGGACATTGTATTGTGCACTTATATTGCCCTATATTAGTTACTGTGTGGAAGTTTGGGGAAACACGTATAAAAGTAACACCAAACCACTGTACCTCCTACAGAAGAGAGCCATCAGGATTATTCATAGAGTAGATTATCAGGAGCACACAAATAAGTTATTTTTTGATTCTAGACTATTGAAGTGGCAGGAATTACTTCAGTTACATACATTATTAGTTATGTTCAAAGTTAAAAACAAAGTTCTACCAATAGCAATACAAAACTTATTTGTCTGTACTTCAGAGGAGATTGAGCATAGAAGGAAAGGTCACTTTGAACAGCCATATGCACGGACCACATTAAAACGGATGAGTGTGTCAGTAGTGGGTGTTAAACTTTGGAACTCTCTTTATGATGAATTCAAGGATTGTACAAATATAGTTTATCTAAAGAAAGCTTTTAAAGACAGAACAGTGAGATTATATGCAAGAGCATAGGTGTTATGTTTGATGTGTTTTGAGTTGTATTTTGTGCCTAAATTTGGGCTATTCATTCAGAGCAGGTATCTATGATTTAGAAAAGAAAAGATGTCCTGTACAGGTTTGTAAGCTGCACAGTTGTATGTGTTGTGTTTGTTTTGTATTTCATGGAAGAATGTGGAAAGGTAATTTTGTTTTTTTGTGTTTTCTTCTTTTTTCATTATCTTTGAATGGATTGCTTGAATATGTTTGCTTAGTTGTGTGAGCCATCTAGCAAGGCTATCTTTAGTTGATAAGGGGCAGGAAATATAAGATTTTCTTCAGCCTGCTCCTTTTCAAGCAGGGGTGTGTATGGAATAACATGTGTGACTGGTCATCTGATGATCATAAATGTGTATTTCTGTGCTACACATCCTTGACAAAATAAATTTATTGAATTGAAAAAATGTATACCTAAGTTCTACCATTACACTTTTTGAAGGTCGTCACCTTTAACAAAGAACCAAACATACATAATACTACCATTGGAATGACTACTAATACTAGTATCCCAATTTAAAGTACTGAAAAGCAAAAACATTCTGACATCACCCATGGCATTTTGAGTAAGAATATCTCAGTAACTACAAATATAACCCTGCTGCTTTTTTGTACAGTGATAGAAGACAGATGGAACTGTCTTGTAGAAAAATTTGGGTCTCTGGTACCTGTCCCACACTGAGATTTTTGCCACCAAAAACAGCCAATTAAAAATCTCGTCCAACTTTGGGAGCTCATATTTTCCAAACTGAGGTACCTAGAAAGCTCCAGTTTGCTAAGTTATCACACAAGTTTGTGTAGAATGGAACCCAGGGCTGTTAGAACACTTCTGTGCAGTATTTCTAGTACTTTTAAGGTCCCAAACTCCACTCGTGAGTAGGTATCTCTTAATTTTTATCATTTTTATCAAGCCCCCATGGTCTGCAGAGTGTAGGAAAACACCTGGGGATGTTTGTGGGGCACTAGCTCCATGCAGAGGCCTTGTTTACCAACTCACAGCTCTCTGGTATGTCTACAGGCTGAGAAATAACCACTTAAAGATGCAAAAAATGCTGGTGAGGCTTTTTATAGAACAAATTCAGAAAATTTCAGACCCCCACAACTCAGAAACTATTTGAGCTACAGGCCTACAATTTAGCATAGAAAGTACTTTTGTGACTGTCTAATGGCACATTTAGGAATAATTTG